>NW_003299115.1:279322-312312 GCF_000151645.1 Tuber melanosporum | reverse complement strand
CTGTCCGATAAATAATTCAAGTGTTTGCGAGAATTCCTCGATAATAAGTTGTGGCAAGGAAAGATCATGTGAAGCTAGTCGCCTTTCTGCTCTCCAATTCTCTTCACACCAAAAGCAGATTGAAGACTGTAACTAGTAGTGGATTACCAAAACTTAAACAAGATAACCATCTTGAACAAGTATCCACTACTGTTAATGTCAGAGTTATGTAATTGCGTAGCAGGAGCCAGTATCTTTTCTAAAATCTACTTAAAAGATGGATACAATCTTATTCCAATTAAGAAAGGTGATGAATGGAAAACGGCTTTGCCGATCACATTATGGATATTGCGAATATAAGGTTATACCTTCCAGATTAGCCAACACTCCAGCTATATTTCACAACATGATGAATGAGGTCCTCTGTGAATTTCTAGACTAAGGGGTCGTATGCTATTTAGATGACATTCTCATCTATTCTAAAATTGAGAAGGAACATATCCAGCTAGTAACCAAGGTGTTACAAAAATTAGCAGATTTTCGACTTGTGATTTTGATCAAGAAATCTTTCTTCCACATTAAAGAGTTGGAATTCTTAGGTTATATGATAGCTATCAATGGGGTATTCATGAGTACCCAAAATATAAATACAGTACTAAACTGACTGTCACCTACATCGGACAAAGAGGTTCAAATATTCTCAGAATTCATGAACTTCGACCGACATTTTATAGAAAACTTTTCAAAGATTTGCACTTCAAATACAGAGACATTAAAGTGTAATACCAAGAAGTACAGGCAATGTGCAGAACAAGAAACCACCTTTCAGAAGCTTAAGAGAAGGTTACCTTCAGCCTCAATTTTACACCCTTTCTTCCCAGAAAGAGAAACAGTAGAGGAAACACATGCTAGCTACTTTACTTTGAGTTACATTCATTTCTAATTTGTGGAGAAAAGACTACATCATGTAGCTTTTCACATCCAGAAACTACATTCCAGAGAGTGAAATTATGAGATCCATGATAAAAAAGTGATTGGCAATATTGGAAGCATTTAATGAATCAGGCCAAGACCTGATTGGAATCGAAAGACTAATAACTGTATATGCCGATTGCCGAAACCTCCAATATTTCCTCATCTGAAAGGTATAAATCGAGCTCCAAATCTGTTGGATGCAGAAGTTAGTAGATTACAACTTCAAAATTGTTTACCATGCAGGTACAAGAGGAGACAAACAAGATGCACTGAGTTGATAGCCAAAGTAACGTTTCGAAGAGGAAGCTGCACATAGCGAACAAGCTATATTAAAGCCTGAACATTTCTGAGTCAGTTCAGTAATGAGAACTTTAAAAGGCGAAATGCAACTATGCTTAATAGCGTGCGGCACAGCAGATGATATAAGTACAAGTGATATACAAGAAACAGCAAATTAGAACAACTCGGACTCCATGATCTGAGTAAAATGATTAAGTACAAGAGCAAGCATACTAACCAAAGGTTCAACAATAGCAGCAGGCCATGATCTCTACACTATGCAGAACGATATAGTCCCGGTACTGGGACAGTTAATTGTTGTGACTGGTATTGCAATAGGGCTACTGCTCAGAACTTATGGAAAAATTGCCCCTAGCAGCAGATTAGCTGTCAAAAATAGTATTTCTACCAGTGCTGGTGTAATTGACAGAGATTATACTGCAGAACTCAAAGTATTACTATTTAACCACCGAGATGTAGACTGTAACTTGAAAGTCTGCGATCCAATTGCCCAGCCGGTGATAGAAAAAATTAATACTTCGGATATAATAGAAATAGACAACCTAGAGGATACTGAACAGGGCAAGTCGGGATTGAGCAGCACAGATATTGCAACAAGCGCTATTACTATCCGAGAATTGGCACCATAGTCAGCCAGGTACAAGCATCAGTAGACTAAATACAGACTGGTACGATGCAGCCGAAGTACCTGAGCTAACCCTCATAACTAACACTATACTAGCCTGCAAGGAATTGAAGAAATTAAATCTGGAATTATTGGAGCACATCCAAAAGGCTATTGAGGAGCTTAGAGAATTGCTTAAAAGAAAGAATATGTTGGAAAGACTATGAGACAACAGCAAACCTCTCTCAAAAGACTAGACTCTATTTGACGAGTTGCTTTACTACTAGCCAAAACTATTGATACCAAAAGCCCAGGACCTGTATACAATAATAGATGAAGGGTGCCACAATGCTAAGATAGCAGGATACTTTGGACAAGAAAAAATGTTTGATATAATTATAAGAGACTTCTTTTGAAAAGACCTGGCAGATTGGGTAAATGATTACGTATGATCGTATGATGATTGCCAATGCAACGACTCCTTACTGCATGTAAAATATGGTCTACTACAACCACTGTCAATACCCTATACAGTATGGGCATTATTTTCTGTTTACCTTATTACACAGTTACCACAAAGTTAAGGTTGTTCTCAAATTATAGTAGTAGTTGACCTGTTTACAAAATTGGCCTACTCTGTTGGATTAAAAAAGACAGCCACCACAAAGGACGTAGCTACAGTCTTGATAAAGAAAATATGGAAGCTGTAACGTGTTCGCAAGGTGCTAATCACGTTATCGATAATAGATACGATAGTTGGCAGGTGGCCTGCTCTTCCAGAGAGGAGGCGAGAGCTGATAACTAAAGGAGGCTTCGAGGGCGTACTGAGGAACAAAGAAGTAACCGTTCAACCAAGTATATTGAAATACTGTCTGTCGAAGTCTGCCTCTTCTATCGTAGAAACAGGCGGTCTTTAAATACACAAATCTGTTCATGTCTAGCATGAACGAAACTAATCAAAGGTATCAAGCGATACACTTTGGTAAAACTTCTTAAGTATCAAAGCGATACTTAAAACAAAACATAACCAAGTATCAAACGATACTTAAAACAAACCAAGTATCAAAGCGATACTTAAAACAAAACATAAAACAAAACCAAGTATCAAACGATACTTAAAACAAACCAAGTATCAAAACGATACTTAAAACAAAACATAAAACAAAACCAATAACCAAGTACCCGTACCGGTTACATTCCCCAAAACAAAACAACTGTTTAAACAAACAAAACCTAATAGTCATCAAAGGCGGATTCCGAGAAACTCATGGCTTCAGTTTCCGCCAAAAATTCTTCATCATAGGTATCACACCAGGGACAAGAGGAAACTCTAAGGAAACACTTAGACTCAAAGAAATCTAAATCACAGTAGTCACGAATACCAGATTCGTGCTGTACATCAACCCAAGTATGATCACAATCCGGACAGTAGTCAATCCAGAGGATTTCGAAGTAGTCTTCAAGTTGGATAACATCACGGTTCAACAACAGTCCAACAACCTGTTGTCGCTGCCTCACATTGAGCTCCACATAGTTTGACATCGTTATGGTATTCGGATGGTGATTGGTGACTAGATAAAGTTGTCGAGAGCCTGCTCCATAGCTTGATTCTCCTCATCGCTACTTTCGAACTCTGACTCAAAGTGTGGTGCCCAAAATCCATCTCTAGTTTCGAGTTCTGTGTGCCATCGCTCAGTTTCTGGCATTGTAGGTGTCCAGCACATGGTGATATAATTGATTGTTGGGGGGAGGGATTCGTTTGGCATGTTGTCTTTCCACCATCCGTTCACCATATCCATAGCGTGCTCAAGTCCTTCCAGTGGTTCCCAAATGTTTTCGCTCGTCGGATATCCTTTCCATTTGACTAGGAATTGATCATTTCCATGCCAAAGGCGGTAGTCTCTGATTTCTTCAACTTCCCATTCATCCTTCTTCTCGATGATGATAGGTGCAGGCCGAGAGTGGGTCCTTCCAGGAAACTTGGAGTCGTCATTGGGATGGAATCGTTTGACAGCTGAGGCGTGGAAGACTGCAGTATTGCGGCGGTACATGCGTCCATCCATCTGGACAGTGTAATTCTCTGTATGCTCGTCAAAGGATATGACTTTGAAGGGTCCTCGCTATCGGGGTTGTAGTTTCTTGATGCGTCCGACATTGGTAATAAACATGTTACCGTGTACCATGATCATGTCTCCTGGTGAGATGGGAACATGTTTGCGACGTCGTTTCTGGGCAGTAGTGGTGCTTCGGAATCGGGCAGCCTTAACAGCTTGGAAGGCATCGTTCCGAATTGCTTGGTGGCGGTTTAGATGGTCATCGGAGGCAGGGACTGAGGAGTTCTTGAATAGTGTTGTAGGTAGGAGAGGGTATTGGCGGCCAAAGACTGCCTTATATGGTGACATTCCCAGGGTATCTGAAAATCCGGCATTGATATATGCGGCTAGTTCAACTAGGGCTGGTTCCCAGTTGGTTTGTCGTTCATTGATCATGTTCCTAATCCCAGTCTTGACCTCGCGGATTTTTCGTTCTGCTTGGCCATTAGTCTCATGGTGTCTTGGGGCAGCCATAATGTGGTTTATTCCGAGAGAGGTTAAGGTTTGCTTCCAGAATCTGGCGGTAAAGCGGGGATCAGCATCACTGACAATAGATAAGGGGAACCCGTGGGGGGTAAATAAGTGTCGTTGTAGGTTATTCCAGGTGTCTTTGGAGGAGTCGGTAACCTTCAATGGTATTAACCAGGTGTATCCAGAGAATCGATCCACAGCTACCAATATGGTGTCATATCTGGCAGACTTGCTGAATGGTCCTGCGAAATCGATGGCATAGGATTCAAATATTTCACATGGTAGTTGGAGGGTCTGAGCTTTCCCTTCAGGAAGTTGTGTTCGCTCCTTATTTGCCTGGCAGAGTTCGCATTGCCTGACAAAATCGTGGAAGTCCTTTCGCATTTCAGGCCAGTAGACATATTCTGAGGCATATTGGAGGTTGCGATCTGCACTATGGTGTCCTTTGTTGTGAATCTCGGATATGACATATTCTCTAATCGTCATTCCATTGAAGCGATATGGCCTTTTGGTACGTATAGGCAATGTTCTCCATAACGGGTGCTGGTAAAGACCATTCCATTGGATATGTTGTAGGGGGCGAGGTCTCCATGCCTGGAGGCATCCATGGCTTTGAAGTAAATCGGGTCATGGCGGTATCCTGCTATCATTTGGCTTCGGAAAGAGGAGGTTAATTCTTCTGTGGTTGATCTAACATCTCGTTCATCCTCGATTAGGGATCCTCTTGTTGGTTCGATAGGGGCTTCCTCTTCCTCAAAGGTTTCGTAGAGTTGATGCCGATGCTCGGGAATAGTAGGGGGTATGACCGAGACAATGGTTTCATTGTTGTATACTCGTAAGGGTCCACCATATAGTGGTCGTGAATCGATTATGGGAGGAGAGGATGGCGGGGCTGACTGTGGGGGGTGCAAATAGGATATTGCATCCACGTAGGCTGCTGGTTGTTCGAGTTCTTCAAGACCTTGGTACCATGTTGGAACAGGATTAAGGGTATAAGGAGGTTGGGTTGATTCATCTTCATTGATCACTTTTTCTGCTCCTTCAATGGTGTCGAAACTGGTGTTTTTGGAATCATCAGCAGGCATATAGTACGGTCGTTGGTATCTGTTGCCGAACTTGATCTCAGTCTGGTGAAAAGGGCAGGTGTCGTGATAGCAATGGGACCAGTGGAGTCTACTTTGTTCAAGTTCGTGAGGAGGTGTGCTGCGGAGCGTGCAATTGTCTTTCCATTCTTCATCAACGTCTTTTCCTCGTTCTGTTCCAGCAGCACTGTACATGGTGTAAGAGAAAGGATTGGAGGGAGTAGTAGAGCTGGCCGCAACCATCGATGTTTCTTGTTCATAGGAGGTGTCGTCAGGGCTGTCCTCGCTTTGTCTTGTGTGGTCATGAACAAGGGGAGGGTTTGCGAGGTCTTGATTCTCATATAGGCGGGAAAGAGCATCAGCTAAATAGTTCGTTCTTCCAGGGGTGTAGATAATTTTTGCATCGTATTTGCTGATTTCGCCTATCCATCTTGTTCTTCTTCTTCCTGGTATCCTTTCTGTTTTAAGATTAGTGGGAGGTTGGTGGTCGGTAACAATGGTGAAGGTATTGCCCATCAGGATGTGGTTGAAAGCGGCGAGAGCATCAATCACAGCAAGGGCTTCTTTGTCTGTTGTTCCATAGTTCATCTGTGAGTTAGTGAACTTCCTGCTGTGTAATGCCGCCGGCCTTGCCGTTTCATGGGAGGCCCCTTGCCCAACCCATGCTCCAACTCCAACATCCGATGCATCAGTAATCAACCATATCGGTTCTGGTTTACTATAGTCGATAGGTTGGATAATATTGGCGTTTTTAATCAATTCCTTGATGTTGGTAAAGGCTTGGTCGTGAGTGTGGGTCCAGACAAATTCTGCATTACCGGTAAGGTCCGTGAGCGGCGCTGTTACAGTGGCATGGTGTGGAAGGAACTGGGAAATATAGTTGACTAGTCCTAGGAATCGCATGAGTTCCTTTTGATTCCGGGGTGTTGACCATTCCGTTAAACAGGCTATTTTTCCTGGGGCTGCATGTATTCCTTCATCATCTATAACATGTCCTAGAATATCCAGTTTGTCGGCAAACAGGATTGATTTGTTTCTGCTAGCGTAGAATTTAGCTTCCCTAAGTTTGGTACAAACCAAACCTATATGGTAGGCGTGTTCTGTTGCGGTGTTCGAGAAGATGAGAATATCATCAATGTAGACCCAAACAAAATGGTGGAGGTATTCGCTTAGGAGGTTTTCCATAATTCGCATAAAGGTGGCGGGCGCATTCATATCACCTTGTAACATAACTCGGCTAATGAAACTTCCGAAGGGTGTTTTGAAACTGTTGTAGCGTTCGCTTTCTGGGTCTAATCTAGTTTGGAAGTAGGCATCGCTTAGGTCAATCTTACTTCGGAATCTAGCCCGTCCAACTGCATTTAGGATCTGTTTTTGGATTGGGATAGCGGAGCTGTCCATAACCGTGTTTTCATTCCGTAGTTTGAGATCAACCAAGGGACGGATCCTCTTGCCATCTGCTTTGGGTTGAACAAACATAGGAGCGGCACCTGGGGCTTCTGCCCGGTAGATGACTCCTCTTCTTTGTTGTTGGTTGATCCAATCGCAAAGTGGGCTTTTGTATGCGTCAGGAATAGAGTAGGTCGGTTGGTTCTTGAGATTGGAGGGGTCTCGGAGGCGGATGTGGTGGTTCACTTCTCTCATAGGTGGCAGTTCTTCGGGTATTTGATCAGGGAAAACATCAGAGTATTCATCCAATAGTTTTTGGGTAGTTGCTTCACAGACTGCGGCTCGGTACTCTCCGCTTGTTGGCTTGCATGAGACTCTGACCTTCTGATCTGGGAAATTGATGGTTGATTCCCCACACCTGATTATAGCTTTGTGGCGGTTCAGGAATGGCATGCCTATTAGGGCATCGTATTTGGCTAAGTTTCCAATCAGCATTTCCTGGGGGGGTAGGACTGCTGAACCAAGTCGAATGGTTGCACTACAGGTTTTATGGCTTGTGGATCGTGATCCTTTTACAGCCATATTGACAGGTATGGGTTGGTTAAGGTCTCGAGTGGGGAGTCCATGGACAGAGACAAAGGCATTACTGATCATATCTCTTCCGATTGCGCCAGTGTCGAATAGGACTCGAGCCTTTTTACCATTGATTAGGATTGTTCCTTCCAGAGCGGTGTGTGCCTTGAATGTAGCCTGAGGTCGAACACTGTTGCATACCACATCGATATATCCGATACGGATTTCTTCATATTCACTAGATTGGGCGTTATCGCTTTCAACCTTGTTGGCCGATGCCTCTTGCTTAATTTCCTTTCCTTTTCTTCTCTTCGAAGGGCAGTTCTTTGCCATGTGTCCTGTTTTTCCACATTCAAAACATTCTCCTTTTTCCCGTCTCGATTCTTTGGTGGATTTTGTTTTCTTCTTGAAAACCCGTGGGGTGTCATCTCCAGAGTTGCTGGAGGCTTTGTGTCTTTGCTGGCTGTTTCTACTAGAGGAAGTCTGTGTTTTGTAGGCCTTGGTCTCATGGAGAATGGCGTCCTTTCATTCTGCTCTTGCAATAATTACTGCAATATCATCGCCATCTTCCTCGAGTGGTTCTACTTCTCGCCGGAGGGTAGGGTGCATGGTGTCGTAGAATCGTCGCTTCAGGATGTATTTGGAGATGCTTCCTCTCTCCATTCGGTCCTTATACATTATCAAGTCCGTAGCCACATCGGTGATTCGCTTGACATGCGTTCCGTTAACTTGCTGGAGCTGGTTGAATTTGTTGTATAGGAGGTCATTGGTTATAGAGGATTGGAATCGTCCTTTCAGGTAATCGAGAACTGTAGATCCTCTTAATCTTACATTCCCGCCGAAGTCCTTATAGCATTGGTGGTATGCGTCGGTTGCCTTTCCTTCACAGAATGATCCAATTATAAGTCCAGTTGTAGGGTCTTCCACATCTTTTCCTTGTAAGAGTAGGAAGTGTGAGAGTTCTGTGGCCCATCGTTCAAAGGCTTCAGGTTTGAGGTCTTTCCCTTCGCCTGTGAACTTCACTGGGAGGTGAAGTTTAAACTTAGGGGGTTCAAATGCTGCGGGTACCTCCTCTTCTTCAGGCCTTGCCCGAGATTTCCCTCCTCCAGAAGGCCCTCCTCCTGTGCTAGCCATATCTGATTCGCTACTAGATTCTGAGTCGTTTGGAGGTTCAAAGGAAGGCTTCTTTGCTGGAGTAGAAGGGAATTCTCCTGGGGGTTGCGTGTCTTCCGTGTTTGCAGGATCGCCCCGCTCTTTGGCAGAGCTCCGGGGTTGTTTCTTTCTTGTAAGGTCTTGCCGTGGGATTTGCTTCCCACTCCTGGTCGTCAAAGACTCTATCTTGGGTTTGAGATGAAGCCAAATGTGCTGTGATTCTGCCGCTTCTCTCCGCTAGCGTTCTGAGGGGGATATCGATAGGTTGATCAGGCCTAAATCCAGGGACAGGTTCTTAACCACTTGCTGAGGTTAAAAAAATGTAACGTGTTCGCAAGGTGCTAATCACGTTATCGATAATAGATACGATAGTTGGCAGGTGGCCTGCTCTTCCAGAGAGGAGGCGAGAGCTGATAACTAAAGGAGGCTTCGAGGGCGTACTGAGGAACAAAGAAGTAACCGTTCAACCAAGTATATTGAAATACTGTCTGTCGAAGTCTACCTCTTCTATCGTAGAAACAGGCGGTCTTTAAATACACAAATCTGTTCATGTCTAGCATGAACGAAACTAATCAAAGGTATCAAGCGATACACTTTGGTAAAACTTCTTAAGTATCAAAGCGATACTTAAAACAAAACATAACCAAGTATCAAACGATACTTAAAACAAACCAAGTATCAAAGCGATACTTAAAACAAAACATAAAACAAAACCAAGTATCAAACGATACTTAAAACAAACCAAGTATCAAAACGATACTTAAAACAAAACATAAAACAAAACCAATAACCAAGTACCCGTACCGGTTACAGAAGCTATATAGCTTACTAATAGAAATTGTTTCAGATATAGATTCGAAGTTTGCCGGAGAATTTTAGAAATCTCTATGCAAAACATTCAACATAATAAGGAGGATGTCTACAGTGTACCACCCCCAGACTGACAGAAAATCTGAGCGAATTAACTAAGTGCTGAAAGGTTACTTGCGAAGTTTCATTAACTATAATCAGAATCACTGGTACCAATTGCTGCTCCTAGCCGAACATGCTTACAATAACTGAGTAACCAATACACAAGGAATGACATTTTTCTACACAACTATAGATTTTATCCACAGACTGAATAAATCAAGGAATGTGAGGCACACAATCCAAGAACCATACTTTATATAAACTGGATAAAGATGATCTACGAGCAAGCAAGGTAATTACTCCAACAGACACCTGAAACTCTAGCTAAATACTATAATAGGAAGTCCAAGCAAAAACCTGACTTCAAAATCGGCAACACAGTAATGTTAAATAAAGAGAACATTTGGACACATTGAAAGTCAAAGAAACTTAGTCCAAAATTATATGGCTCTTTCATGATCTTGAAGAAATACAGAAATCATATCTTTGAACTCAATATTTCAGATCAACAGAACATATACCGAGTATTCCATGTATCCCTATTCGAACCTTGCAGGGAATCGGTACGAGTAGACCGACAACAACCTCTCATAGAGTCCAAAGATATTGAGAGTAGCTTACAATAGAAAATAGAGAAAATCGTAAGAAGCGAGATGTGTTCTTACTGAAAGAAAGTACATGGTCACTATCAGGAGGTACGTGAAGTATGGTACTTCATTAAATGTCAATATTGCTCCGAAGACGAGAACACTGGGGAACCTGTTATAGGCATAGACAACGCAATGGAAATAGTGGAAGAATTCTACCGTGATAATCTGGAAATGCCATGGAGGGCAGAAGAAGGACAATAAGGAAAAGGTTTTCCTATCGCGATCAAGCAAACGTGGAAGGTTTTTTACCCTGTTCTCATCAGGTCCTAAAGGAATTAATGTTTAATGTTTAATAATTAATTCTTTTAATTTAATTTTTAATTTTTAATTTGTTTTATATGTATCCAAAAAAGGCATGCGCAGTAAAGCCTTAAGAGGAGAGAGCTCATATTAGGAATACCAGGATCTGATACCTAGGAACCACCTAAGTAGGGTAACTCCTCTCACAATTGGAACTCATGGTTTCCAACACTGCCCTCCAGCCCCCTTACAGAACCCACATGTCATCATACATATCAACCTCAGTTCTATCATGAAACTATAATGCCACGGAGTTGAAGGTGTAAGAATAATACTGCATACGTTGCTGCCATCTGTTCCACCAGATCCTGTTCACAGGATATATGGGAGAGGATTTTCAGCTTGGTCTAGGAAGTGGAATAGAGTAAATCCCTCACTATCCAGGAGGTTACTAGGCTTCAAAGATGTGACATCTTAGGCTTAAGTTGTAAGTCACAGGACATTTTCCCACAAAGAGATGATATTGAATGATAAAGTATCTCAATGAGAATCCAATACATTCACACTCATTCTACAATAACCAGAAGAGTCTAGAACTTTGAGGAACACTATCATAAAAGCTAATGGACTTCAAGGAGTGTTAAAACTAGGTTTCAGAATACATTGTAGCTGGAGGGATGACCCTCAACACTAAAATGGCGATTGAAACCCTGGTACTCAGAGTAACCAAGGGTTATAGACGGAGGGATTATTTGTTGATCCAGTGGAATAGCTTCCTGCGAATTAGTCAGAAGTCCTCCGAAAGATATCTGTCTGTTGAGTAGGGAGTTATGAAGGTTTGAAGTTAGGCGACCTAGAAAGATTACAATTACAACTACCTTTACAGATACAACCCGCAGATAAAACTAATTATTTCATCAATGATGGAGACAATTGGGGTTAACTCAGTTTGACTTAACAACTAGACCATAAGTCTAAAGACTCTGATGATTAGATAATTACTATTGGAAACAGCACAGTTCCTAGTTAGTTATATCGTAATTACCGAAGAGCATGTGATGATATTCAAGGTTTCCAGGTGTTTGCATCTTAGAAAAATACTCAACGTTGCAAGTTACAATCAGAGAGGTACATAGTTGTATAATAGATAGATAAAGTCCATGAACACTTACATGTGGAATATAAATATCAGAGTGCCTCCTAAGCTTTTAGACATTAGGAAGCAATTTAGATGAGATCTTAACAATATAATATTGTCTTCACGATTGTATTCTACTTTACCTACTTTACTTTGCTATTAGTAGTCGTAAATAAAATAAGTGAAGTTTGAGCCTTCTTAGAAAATCTCCATCTACAGAAACGAATCTTGGTTAGTTTAGACAATTCTGAAGTCTATCAAGTTGTCTCCACCTAATACTGACTGAGTAATAATAAAATATGAAGCTCAAAGATGTAAAGGGAGAAAATCTAATTAATAAGGAAGCTTTTATTAAGGAAAGATATATACTGTACATTATTAGAAAGCAATTAGATTTTGTATGTCATCAAGTCTGGCAGTCTGGGCAGCCAGATACCTGGTACTCCTAGATACAACTTTGCCAGCTCATGCTAAACAATTTCAAAATCTCCTAATAACACGATAGATTCTCTTCAGAAGGTTATTGGCCAAGTCACAATCGATACCTATAACATTGCCTGCAGCCATCTGGTTGCTGGCTAAGGCGCTGTATGGTAGATTTCACAGCTTTAAATTAACCCAAGACAGCCCGAAGGCTGTTGGGATGGATACACCCTATTGTAATGATCCCTCCGTGGATAGTTAGTTCTTGGCGACAGGGAGCAATACTTCTCTTCTTCTCCTGTTTCTTTCCTTAGTCCTACAATAGCACTAGACCTCTGCCTACATTACTGATAGTACAAAACCTGTGACTTCTATCGGGAATGCCTATCGTAAGCTTTTTCTAACTCATCTTTGTGAAGAGCTTTCCTTGGTGTAATGATAACTGTTGCAATAAAGATAAAGATCATAAAGGTATTTTATATTCGTTAAAGTAATAAATAGGAAAAGTACTTAGAATTCAACCTAATTTTATTTAAACTCATACTACCAAAACTGGCATACAACAAGCCCCCACTGGCACACAGATACCGCTAACTGGTATACCACTAATCCTAAGCTAACTAAGTTTACAGCCTCGCACCTGCCATCCTCGAGTCATGCCCGCACGAGAACTAATTACAAGGCTATCAAACAACCCATCGCCCACCCTAGTCTAAGTCCGTAGCCCATTTGGTATGAAGCCAACCAGCACTAAGCGTAGCTGAAGCTGAGCAAAAGACCAATCTGACCAGGTTCCTAGTCCAACAAACATAAAATCACTACTACCCGGTCTGAAAACTGTCCTGCAAAACCTCCACCACAGTAGAAAATCAACAAACAAACATACTAACTAAACCTACAGGCGGCACAATGGCATGAAGGAGGCAACCAACATGTTAACCTCTTGCACCCCCATGTCAGGCTGTCGAGTCTATGAACCTACTTTGCCAGTAGCCTCCGAAGAGCCTACGGGAAAGGAGGACCTGTACCTGCTACCTGTGGCCCAACTAAAATAACACAAACATAGGAAATACATAGAGGTAGTAACAGACCAAGAAAGGTCAGTGGGACCTATCTCCCACCCGTGATGCTATGGCTCCTCCTGCCAAACCTATAGCCAAACCAAACAAACCACCAAAAACCCAGTCCGCAAGACCCAAACAAGTCCAATCAGGTAGTCGCAACCGACTATCTGCACAGGTGACCATCAACCTGTCGGTCCGTCGAGGAGCTTTGCAGCACTCAGCAGCTTCACTCAACAGCCCAAACTGGGACAGAAGCACTTAATTAGACATCGCTCAACCTGATGCAGGCCCGACTGGTGCTTGCAGGTGCCTCTCCCACCCCAATCAGCCTCCCCCAAGCCCCATATGCCAGACGCCATAGAGCCCATCCAGCCCCCCAGCCCCTCAGACAGATCAACCATCTGATAGCCACAGGATAGCCTATACTCAGCCCCACCAGGCAGCCAGTGGTCTTGGCCACACTAACAGAGCCCCAACCCCCAGCACCTCGCAGCTAAGAGGGGCCTATCAGCCACAGCGGAGAGCTACAAAGAAGGTAGCACCAACACCCGAAGGTACTGGTACCAGCCACACCATCCAACCCCGTCAAACCGAAGTCAAACCAAGCCAGGAAAGAGTAGGCAGAGTCAGCTAAAGTTAGCCCCACAGGTCTGGCAAGAGGTACAGACCAAATGATAGGCAAGAGACACCCCTAACAGATGCGACATGAAGGAGGAGGATGAGCGAGCAGAAGCAGACAAAGAGAAGGTAGGCCTCACTTGCAATAGGTGAAGCCGCCAACTACAATCCACAACTGAACCACCCAAACGTACAGACAATACAAGTGTCTAGCAGCCAATCGTTCTACACCACTCCAGGCAGCAATAAACACCACACCAGGGGGTAAGACTTTTCAGGGTCAAAGCCTTCCTCACCGAGGCAAGGAGGAGACACCTGACTGAACCGCAGTAAATGCCATAAGGATAAAACTTCCAAGGGAATGGCAATAAACAATATCATAGGATTCTGACAGTAGAAACGTAACGTAATGAGGAGGGGCTGGACAGGCACTGCTCTGCCACCTGAGAAATGATGCGGCCGGTACAACAAGTTGAACTTGGGAAGGTTATCAGTCCAACCCAAGGGCATTTTGTATCGTAAGAAGTAAGGACTCTGTTAAAACACAACAACTATGAGCTGGCCCAAAGAACGACACGGGTAATCCATCCAAACACAATGTTCTATCTCCCCCAATCGAATGCGAAACCTGCGAGTAGGCTATAGACTGGAAGTCAAAGACATTTTACCGAAAGGGACTTATAAGCAACTGCGATGAAGTGCTTGAAGTGCTAGCATCGTGAGATAACTAGCAAGCAACAAAACAAGAAGCAAACAAGTAATCCACCATGCTAGGCCAACAGACCTCAACACCAAGGACCCCAGGAACTACTGAGTGAACTCAGATATCTCCTCCCGAATCCAAGGCATCAAGGCCCATCATGGGGGTGAAAGAAATGCTCAGGGTAAAGCGACAGCAAGGACGAGGAAAGGTAGTTAGAATTCAATCTAATTTTATTTAAACTCGTACCGCTAACACTACCATACAACGAGCTCCCGCTGGCACAGGGATACCGCTAACCGGTATACTACTAATCCTAAGCTAACTAAGTCTATGGCCCCGCACCTGCCATCCCCAAGTCACGCCTGCATGAGAACTAATTATAAGGCCATTAAACAACCCAGTGCCCGCCCCTGTCCAAGTCTGTAGCCCCTCTGGTATGAAGCCAACCAGCATTAAGCATAGCTGAAGCCGAGCAAAAAACCACCCTGACTAGGTTCCTCATCCAACAAACATAAAATCACTACCACTCGGTCTGAAAACCATCCTGCAAAACCTCCACCTCAGTAGAAAACCAATAAACAAATACACAAACTAAACCTACAGGCGATACAATAGTAGGAAGGAGGCAACCAACATGTCAACCTCTCACATCCGCATATCAGGCCGTCGACCCTATGAACCCACTTTGCCAGTTACCTCCGAAGAGCCATCAAGTAACAGACCAAGAAAGGCCAGTGGGGCCTATCTCCCACCCATGGTGCTATGTCTCCTCCTGCCAAACCCGTAGCCAAACCAAAGAAACTAAACAAACACGCGAAAACCCAGCCCGCAAAACCCAAATAAGTCCAATCGGGTGGTCGCAACTGACTATCCGCACAGGTGGCCATCAACCCGTCAGTCCGTTGAGGAGCTTTGCAGCACTTGGCAGGTTTACTCAACAGCCCAAGCTGGGCCAGAAACACTTAATTTAACCTCGCCCAACCTGACGCAGGCCTAGCCGGTGCTTGCAGGTGCCTGTCCCCCCCCAATCAGCCCCCCCCATGCTCCACACGCCAGACACCACAGAGCCCATCTTGCCCCCTAATGCCTCAGACAGATCAACCATCCGATAGCCACAGGACAGCCTATACCCAGCCTCAACAGGCAGCCAGTGGTCTTGGCCATACCAGCAGAGCTCCAACCCCCAGCACCTTGCAGCTGAGGGGAGCCTACCAGCCACAGCCGGGAGCTACAAAGGAGGCAGCACCAACACCCAAAAGTACTGGCACCAGCCACACTATCCAACCCAGTCGAACCGAAGTCCAACCAAGCCAGAAAAGAGCAGGCAGAGCCAGCTAAAGCCAGCCCTGCAGGGCTGGCAACAGGCACAAAGGGAATGATGGGCAAGAGGCACCCCCAACAGACGCGACATGAAGGGAAAGGGTGAGCGAACAGAAGCAGCCAGAGATAAGGTAGGCTCTACTTACAATGGGTGAAGTCGCCAACTACAATCCACAACTGAACGACCTAAATGCACAGACAAAGTAGTGTCTGGCAGCCAATCATCCCACACCACTCTAGGCAGCAATAAACATCACACCAGGGGGTAAGATTTTTCAGGGTTAAAGCCATCCCCACCGAGGCAAGGAGGAGACACCTGACTGAACCACTGTAAATACCGCAAGGACAAAACTTCCAAGGAAACAGCAATAAACAACATCGTAGGATTTCGACCGTAGAAATATAACGTAATGAAGAGGGGCTGGGCAGGCACTGCCTTGCCACCTGAGGAATGATGCGGCTGGTACGACAGGTTAAACTTGGAAAGGTCATCAGTCTAACCTAAGGGCATTTTGTATCACGAGAACTAAGGACTCCATTAAAACACAACAACTATGAGCTGGCCGAAAGAACGACACGGGTAATCTCCACAAACACAATGTTCTATCTGTTCTAATTGAATGCACAACCTGCGAGTAGGCTATAGACAGGAAGCCGAAGACATTTTACTGAAAGAAGCTCGTAAGCGACTGTGATGAAGTACTCGAAGTACCAGCAGCATGAGATAACCAGCAAGCAACGAAACGAGAAGCAAACTAGTAATCCGCTATGCAAGACCAACAGTCCTCAACACCAAGGACCCCAGGAACTACTGAGCGAACTCAGATATCTCCCCTAGAATCCAAGGCATCAAGGTCCATTATAGGTGTGAAAGAAACGCTTGGGGTGAAGTGACACTAAGGAGATGGAAAAGTACTTAGAACAAAGCATGAAGAGCCTATCTTCGTTAGCCGTACCAGCCTCCTTATATAGTACTCTTCCCATCCTAAGTCTTATAACCTAAAGTGGTCACCTGCGCAAAAGTAAATCCTAACAAACTAATCATGTGACCAAAGTGGTCACATGTCCACAACCCATGACCTCATTGCAAGATCATATGTGAAAACTCATAAACCAATCATAACCCAATAAACAAGTCATATGAGCCCAAATGGTCACATGCACCAAACCCATGACCTCATAACGAGGTCATGTGCAAAACATAAATCATATGCGCATGGCATACCCACAAGGCATACTCTCAAGGCATACTCACCAGACGCACATCCCATGACTCACAATCGAGTTATGTACGAAACATAACCACTCTTAACACAATAAATCATATGACTTAAATGAGTCATATGCGTAAAACAATAACATACCTATGACTCCTAATCATGAGTCATGTGAAAACCTTTTCTGTGCCAAGCCATGTTCGTGACACCTATATACTAAGTACATCTATACTAATATCATTAGGTACCTCTGCAAATGTAACACAAAACAGATTACATGACTGATTTGTCAGCACATATCAACAAAAAATCAAAATAAAAGTCAAAATGTCACGAATGTGGCTTGGCATGGAAAAGGTTTTCACGTGACACATGGTTATGAGTCACAGGTATGTTATTGTTTTGCGCATATAACTCATTCGGGTTATATGATTTGTTATGTGTGGGATTTGTGATGCTTTCGCACATGGCTCAAATATGAGTCATGGGACATGCGCCTGACGAGTATGCCTTGCAAGTGTGCCTTGCGGGTAAGCCTTGCACATATGATTTATGTTTCACACATGACCTCATTATGAGGTCATGGGTTTCGCGCATATGACTCAGTCGAGTCATGTGACTTGTTTATTGCTTTATGATTGGTTTATGAGTTTTGCACATGACCTCACTATAAGGTCATGGGTTTTGAGCATGTGATCACTTTGGTCACATGACTAGTGTGTTATGATTTGGTTTCGCACATGTGACCACTTTAGGTCATATGATTAAGGCAGGAAGAACACTATATAAGGAGGCCGATGCGGCCGAGAAAGATAGGTTCTTCACGCTTTGTTCTAAGTACTTTTCCTACTTATTACTTTAACAAATATAAAACACCTTTACAATCTTTATCCTTATTGCAACGTTATCATTACACCAAGAAGTACTCGTCACGAAGACGAGTTAGAGAAAGCTTACGATAGGTGTTTCCGATAGAAGACAAAGGTCTTGTACTATCGGTAATATAGGTAGAGGCCTAGAGCTATCGTAAGACAAAGAAAGAAAGAGAAAGAAAAGATAAGTATCGTTCCGTGTCGCCAAGAACTAACTATCTGAAAGGGGATCGTTACATTACAAAGCGTCGCCTTGTACGACGCCAAACGATACAAGATGGCATCCTTCAACCCAGACAGGGAAGGAGATATTGACATCGACAATCAAAATCTTAATCTAGGAGGATTCAGTGACGCCCTAGATCATGTCTCAGCAGAAACCTCGAGAGCAGCAAGCCCAGTAACCCCAGAGAAAGGATCACCAGTCGATAGCTCTCCTGCTGGAACTCCACGACTTGAGAAAATGTCGGGACCCACAGTACCTGGGCCACCAGCCCCAGCCGCTCCGGCACCGGGAACCAGCATACTTGGAATGACTGAAAATCAGTTTCAGGCATTTCTCGCAGCCACGCGAAATACAGGACAAGGAAATGTCCAACGACCAAAAGCAAAGGAGCCCGATACATACGAAGGAGCTGAAGATAAGCCACGAATATTCTTAGCACAATGTGAAGGATATTTTGCTGTTAAAGGATACAGAGAACAACATGATGAGATCAAGATTCCATATGTGGAATCTCTGCTCAGAGGACTCGCAGGACAATGGATTATGCCTTTCCAAGATGGAAGGAAGCAGAGGGAATGGGTCACATACGAAGAGTTCAAGGCGACATTCTTCGAACAATTTGGAGATCCCAACGCCAAAGAAACAGCAAGACGAAAGCTAGAAAAACTCCAGCAAAGAAAATAAATGTTCTCGGCATACTGGAACGAATGTCGAATATTGGAATACGAGGCCGAGTTTGATGATGCGACTCTCTACATCATCCTCCTGAGAAACTGCAGTGAGAGACTCCGAGAGGCGTGGGGAATCTCTGACCTGCACTATATGACAGCCGAACGATTTGTAAGATGGGCAATCGACAAAGAAAGCAAATTAAATATGGTTCAGAGCAACTCGGAAAATACTATAGCGCACAGAGTTGTCCAATCATCCAGGAACGTGGACGGGACCTTTAAACCGCAAGCACCTCGAGGAGAAAGTCAAGCATTACCACCAGGCGAATCAATAGAGTTAGACAAGTCAAGAACAGGACCTGCTCTGAATCTGTCTAAGGAAGAATACGCCAGAAGGATGAATGGGAAATTATGCCTAAGGTGTGGAAAAGCAGGGCATCGGATACAAGAATGCAGAAGCCGACCGGACAACGGATACCAGGGAAACAGAGCTCCTGGAAATAACCGTTTCCAAAATCAGAAAAGGAGCAACATCCGCGAGATAATAGCAGAGGATTCACTGGCGGAAAACGACGAGGGTCCCCAGTAAACGGTAGTCTGAGAGACCCAAGAAGTGGACCTGGAAACCCCATCAAATTAGCGAACTACTACACGGCACTACACACGCAAAGAGGAGAAGAAGATGGAGATTAGGTGATGATCAAAACAAAGATATACAACAGAGAAAGCGAAGAAACAACAATATATGCAATGCTCGACTCGGGAGCCACTGAAGACTTTATCGACAAAGAAATATGCGACAAATACGGCCTCCACATCAAACAAGCGAAGAAAGCAAGACAAGTCTACATAGCGGATGGAACGCCAAGCGCTATGGGTCCTATAACCCATACGGCGACAGTACCTATGGACATTGACAGCGATAGGGAAACGGCAACCTTTCAAGTGGCAGATTTGAAGAACCATGAGATAGTCCTAGGGATGCCATGGTTACGGAAGCATAATCCAACGATCGATTGGAACGAGAACAAGATGACGTTTACAAGTGAACTATGTGCGACACGATGTCTCAACAGTTCACCTGTAATCTACTCCACACCGATACGAGAAGCGGAAGAAGAAACTTTACCTGCAAAGTTTGCCGAGATGCGGCAAGATAAGAGAGTCCGGATACAAAGGCTGGACCAAGAGGCAAAAGTGCCTACCAAGGGTTCCAAAGGGGCAGCAGGACACGACCTATACGCTAACAAAGGAATCAAGATACCTGCCAACGGACAGGCAATGATAGCAACGGGAATAGCCATTGGACTCCCAGAAGGCACATACGGACGAATAGCACCCCACAGTGGTCTAGCGGTCAAACATCGACTCATGACGATGGCAGGGGTGATCAACGTCGACTATACAGGTGAAGTCAAAGTGGTCCTGGCCAACCTATCTCAAGAGGACTATCAAGTCCAGAAAGGTGATCGAATCGCACAGTTGATAATCGAAAAAATCAACCAAGAAGATCTGCATAAAGTAGATCAACTGGAAGAAACCACAAGAGGAAATAAGGGATTTGGAAGCACAGACCAAAGCTAGCTCGATACAACAAAAAGAATTGAGATCAAAGAAATCACAGCACAAGCCTTCGGACGGTACTATCGAAGAGGAGATACCACAGGAATTCTCAAATGGACATATGAAGACGAGAAAGCAGTTCTAGCAAAAATCAACATCAGCACAGAACTAGCAATCCAGGACAAGAAATACCAAAGCAAAAAGGGATGGAAAGAATTGGTTCCAAGAGAATATCACCAATTCACAAATCTATTCCAAGAAGAGGAAGCTACGGAGCTACCACCTGGAAGACCAGGAATCGACCACGAAATTCAGCTGAACAAAGACGACAAAACGGGAAAAACAAAAGAGATTCGCTATAAGAAGTTATACCCCTTAGGGGAAGCAGAGCTCGAGGAACTTAGGAAGTATATCGAGCAAAACCTAAAGAGAGGATGGATCCGAGACTCTTTCGCGTCAGGAGGATCTCCAATACTATTCGTCAAAAAGAAAGACGGAAAAATGAGACTCTGCGTGGACTACAGGGCCCTCAATTCGGTTACCAAGAAAGACCGATATCCACTACCCTTGATTGGGGAAGCACTGGACAGACTACGATCAGCAAAATATTTCACCAAACTCGACATCAAAGACGCATACCACAATATACGCATCAAGGCAGGAGACGAATGGAAGACTACATTCACCTCCAGATATGGAATGTTTGAATACTTGGTTATGCCCTTCGGGCTAACCAACGCACCGGCTTCATTCCAGAGATAGATCAACAAGGTACTTAATAAGTACCTCGACATATGTTGCATCGTATACTTGGACGATGTACTCATATACTGGGAAAACATACAACAACACCAAAAAGATATCAGCAACATCATGGCGGCAATACAAGGATCAGGAATGAAGATCAAACCAACAAAATGCGAATTCCATAAGGAAGAAACAGAATACCTTGGATTTATCATCAATCGAAGTGGGGTCAAGGTTGACCCAGTTAAAACAGCAGCCATTTGGGATTGGGCCAAACCAAACAACAAAACAGATGTTCAGTGCTTTATGGGATTCTGCAACTTTTATTGAAGGTTCTTAGAGGGATTTAGCAGGCATGCAAAACCACTCTATAACCTTACGAAGAAAGACAAGAAATGGGAATGGGGAGAAAACGAACAAAAGGCATATGATGCAATAAGAACGCATCTAACATCAGCACCCATACTGGTTCATTTCGACCCAAACCGAAAGACAATGATCGAAACGGATGCCTCAAAATAGGTATGCTCAGGCATACTATCGCAACAATGCGATGATGGAAAAAGGAAGCCAGTGTCGTACCGATCCAAGACAATGACCCCTGCAGAGTGCAACTACGATGTTGCAAACAAAGAACTATTAGCGATAGTTCAAGCATTAAAAGAATGGAGGAGATACGTTTCAAACAACGACCATCCAGTCCGAGTTCTAACTGACCACAAGAACCTGGTCCCATTCATAACCACGAAAGAACTGAACGACCGCCAGATAAGATGGATGGAGCACCTTAGCAAATACAACTTCAAAATCGAATACCGACCAGGAAAAGAGAGCGGAAAGCCAGATGCTCTCACGAGGATTGCAAGCGATAAACCACAAACGAAAGAAGACGAAAGAATCAAACAAAAAACACGAACCCTATTACCAAAAACCTACTTCGAGGCAATAGAGGTTATCCAATTCACATCAAAGGAGGAAAGAGGAATTGAGAACGCAAACGAGAAAGACAAAACAATCCAGGCAATAAGAGAAGCCTTGGAAGAAGGAAAAAAAGAGATGAAAGGAATTGCAGTGGGGTTATGCCAATGGAAGGACGGAAATATGTGGTACGATAGAAAACAATGGATCCTGGAAGGAGAGGAGATAAGGACAGACATCATATGACAACACCATGATATCCGAACGGCAGGACATGGAGGAACGGCTAAAACCACGGAATTCATCACGAGGTCATTTTATGGGCCAGGACTGCGCGAAGATGTCAAACGATATGTCAAAAGCTGCGACATATGCCAGAGAACGAAAACAGCTAAACACGCACCATATGGATTACTAAAATCAAATGAAGTCCCCGAACAACCATAGGAAACAATTACTATGGATTTCATCACGGACCTACCAACATTGGAAAATTGCGATAGCATCCTGGTCGTGGTGGATCGCCTGACCAAAATGAGTCATTTCATTCCAGTTAGAAAAGACATCAACACAAGGGATTTTATACAAACATTCTTCCGAGAGGTCTTTCAACTTCACGGCCTCCCAAAGAATATCATTACCAATCGAGGAACACAATTCACATTGGGACTGTGAAAGAAAGTAACCGGAGAAATGGGAATACGAAACAGAATGAGCACAGCGTTCCACCCACAAACGGATGGACAAACGGAACGGGTAAATGCGATACTCGAACAATATTTAAGGGCCTACGTCAATTATCAGCAAGATGATTGGTACAAGCTGTTATCTATGGCCGAATTCGCATACAACAATGGAAAGCAAGAAACAATTGGCACGACACCCTTCTTCGCAAATTACGGACAACATCCACAAAGTCAGACCACATATCATACGATTACTGATGTGATACCGGATAAAACAGATATGGGGAAACTACACGAAACATTACAATACAAAATGAGTCAAGCACAACAACGACAGAAGGAACAATACGATAAGCATCGAAGACCAGATCCGAACATACGACCAGGAGATATGGTATGGCTAATACCACGCAACATTCATACGACGCGACCATCAAAGAAATTGGACGTACAAGAAAATAGGACCATTCCGGATACTGGAAAAAGTGGGCAGTCGAGCTTATAAACTCGACCTTCCCCCCTCAATGCGAATACACAACACATTCCACATCTCACTCCTCGAATTATACAACGACAATAAGTTTCCTTCCCAAACACTTATTCCTCCCCCTCCGATCGAACTCGACGGAGAACCAGAATACGAGCTCGACGAAATAGTCAATTCACGCTTCTTCCACGGTCACCTCCAATACCGAGCCAAGTGGACAGGATACTCTCCTGAACACGATAAAACTTGGTACTTCGCACACAACTTCGAAAACGCACAAGATGCCATCTCAACCTTCTACCAGCGATACCCAGGCAAGCCCGGCCCAGGTGATGATCACGTTCAACCAAGACAAAAGTGAGGGAAAGACTCCCACACCATTTCAGCAACACAAGGGCTGGGGCGATAGCCCCCGCCAAACTACACCCACCAGCTCTGAATACTCATTCATGGGGCCAACCGACGAAGAACTCAAGGAAAGGGAAAGACAAGCACAGCATAACGCCCTGTCATGGACGGTATGCTACGATGATGGTTACCAAACACACTTTGGCGACAAAGAAGTCTCAGGATAGTTCCCGAGAGAATGTCGAAAGCATGGCCCACGCCCAGACCACGTTCTAAAGCATTGGCAACAATGCTTCAGAAATGGGTGCAGGATGCACAGGGCACAGAAAATATGTGCGGGATTCTACCCGCAGAAGGATGGGAGCAGAAAAGAGTTGGAAGGAGAAGATGCCAGAAAGGCATGGGCCGCGAGGACGCGGTCCAGAGAGGGAGGGGCCTAAAACTCCTCAGCAGACACGGAACTAGACGTGAGGAGCCTACACAGACAGATCCGGGGACTCCGAAAACAACTGGGCCAAGCCGAGGCCACAATTTCGGCAAACGACAAAATGATCGCGGCGTTAAAACAGCTGAACGAAAATCAGCGGCACATGATCGAAATGGCGAACCTGACTCTGGAATCGGTGAGGGTCAGATGGAGGACGGCAGATGACAAGTTCCACAGGCTGAGAAGGACCATGCGCTCGGCAGGACGGGAACTATTGAAACTGGGAGAAAAGGCCTGATGGGACTCAGGGTTAGGAGGAGGGGAGCTAATGTCACGAATGTGGCTTGGCATGGAAAAGGTTTTCACGTGACACATGGTTATGAGTCACAGGTATGTTATTGTTTTGCGCATATAACTCATGCAGGTTATATGATTTATTATGTGTGGGATTTGTGATGCTTTCGCACATGGCTCAAATATGAGTCATGGGACATGCGCCTGACGAGTATGCCTTGCAAGTGTGCCTTGCGGGTAAGCCTTGCGCATATGGTTTATGTTTCGCACATGACCTCATTATGAGGTTATGAGTTTCGCGCATATGACTCAGTCGAGTCATATGACTTGTTTATTGTGTTATGATTGGTTTATGAGTTTTGCACATGACCTCGCTATAAGGTCATGGGTTTTGAGCATGTGATCACTTTGGTCACATGACTAGTGTGTTATGATTTGGTTTCGCACATGTGACCACTTTAGGTCACATGATTAAAGGCGGGAAGAACACTATATAAGGAGGCCAATGCGGCCGAGGAAGATAGGTTCTTCACGCTTTATTCTAAGTACTTTTCCTACTTATTACTTTAACAAATATAAAACACCTTTACAATCTTTATCCTTATTGCAACGTTATCATTACACCAAGAAGTACTCGTCACGAAGACGAGTTAGAGAAAGCTTATGATAGGTGTTTCCGATAGAAGACAAAGGTCTTGTACTATCGGTAACATTGGTAGAGGCCTAGAGCTATCGTAAGACAAAGAAAGAAAGAGAAAGAAAAGATAAGTATCGTTCCCTGTCGCCAAGAACTAACTATCTGAAAGGGGATCATTACACAAAAATATAACATGATAATTATTTTCATAAAATGATAAATGCTCGAAAAACTTTACTCTTTTATAGAAAGAGTTGTATAAATATAAAATCTCAACTGAGCTACAAGTAGGATAAATAGTATATATAAATATGTATAGTATTATAAAAAGATTGCAGTTAAAGTTAAAGCTAAAAATATGGCTGTAAAGTTAAGCTTAGCCTTCAGATTATAAATAATAGCTATAAGAGAGCTGCAGTTATAATCCTCAATGAATACAAAATAGTATAATAATTATTATAGAAGAACTTGACAAGTCAATACTAATATGATTAGAGTCAAAATGTATAAAGATAGAAACGGTAGATATGATATGATAATAACTTAATAATTACAAGTATAGCGAAGAACGAGAGTGAGAAGTTGAAACTGTATCATAACTATTATAAAAAATACTCAATTAATAGCCATTATAAGACTGTTTAAATCATAGTTCATATTTCAAATGTTTCTTTAAATATCCTGTTATTGTATGTAAATTTTTGAAAATTAAATTTAATTGTTTAAGTATACAAATTTTAAAATAAAGTATAAACCAATAGTATAGTTAAAATAATTTGAAAAAATATTCATTAAATAGTTATTTGAAGGCTCCTTAAGTGGCTAATATTTCAAATATGCCTTTTGAAAACCAGTTGTAGTTTATCAGTTTTTGTAAATTGTATTATATTTTGTGAAGTATATCAACCCTAACATAACGTATAAAATAATAGACAGAATAATTTAAAAAAATATTCATTAAAGTGCTGTTGGAAGACCTCTTAAGTGGTTAAAGTTTCAAATCTTTCTTTTGAAATCCTGTTATAGCATATCAGATTTTGTGAATTGTGTTCTAATTTTACAAGTATATGAAGTGTAGTATATAGTATAAACTAATAGTTAAAATCTTCTTTATTAAATGGAGAGTGGATTATGAAAGTTATCATAAAGATATACAATTTTGAATATTTTAAGCTAATACTCTATGGATATGTCACAAATTCCCATAAAAACACATACAATTATAATTAATACTTTTGGCTACTACACTTTACAAGAAATAGTATTTGAAATATGGTAAAATTTTGGCCTGTGTGGTTCCCACACGGGTACTAACTCGTGTTTCTTAGATTGTACGAGTACGAGTACTATACTGTACTAAGGATATTCAAAGTTGAAAAACTTGAAAAAACTTAGCTTACTTCACCGTTTTATGTAAGCTTGGCACACCCAGAAACAGTTAATTTACCATTACTTTACTTTACCATACCATACTTTTTTTTTGAGTATCATAGATATGGATATCAAGAGGTTCATATCTACCTCAAAACTCAGTTTAACTGAACTCTATCAGAACCTAGACTTGATACATAATATGAAAAAAAAAAAAATCAGAAGAAAATTCTAAAATATTAGAGTATACATTGAAAATAATTCTCTACTTTCTCTAGCAATATTTTGAATTTCTCTTAACAATAACAGAGGATGCGATTGCTAACACCATAAAGTAACCTAGTGCAACCTCCTGTGTTGTTACTAAAAAATCATCTTTTCAACTTTGAATACCCTTACTGCTCCTGGGGGTAGGCATTTTTTCATGCTCTGTATAAGCACATGTACAGTACCATACAATATAAAAAACTTTAAATAAGCATAGAATTCTAAGGCTATAGTACCGGTATTCTCGTCTCGTGGAGGCCGAGTTGCACGATTTGCTCACATCTGCTGTGAACCGTCACCCTGCTAGTATAACCCGTCGCCTTGACAACTGTCCTACGCGAAACCACGTGATAAATACAAACCAACTTGGAAATTTTGAAACTCACAGCATATCTTCCTCTATCCTTTTCCTACTGGCAAATATACTCCACTGTCGAAGCGATCAGCACCCCCCGGAAGACATATCCGGAATTTGCAATATGCCTTCCGACGTCAATTCTCGAAAAGCTGCGCCCGGGCGGAAGAAAACTTACGGGAAAGGGGTCAAGTCTCATCTCTCTGGATGGTTTGGTCGAGATTTGTGGAATGCAGTTGAGCCTACTGTGGTCTCTAAGAAGAGTGGCGGGGGTAAGAAAGCAACTGTTGATGACGACGAATTGGCGGAAAGACAGCTTGTCAATGAACAGAAACAAAGGTTGTCTTCTGATACAGACAAGAGCGTGGACGGAGGTGTTAAGCTGGTGACCCCTGTCACTGTTGTGGAGGAAGTGCCTTCTACGGGGGCAGTAGTCCTCGACGAGATGGAGGTGAGGGAAGTGAAGGTATTGGAGAAAGAAGGAGATTTCACAGACTTGGAAGCTGAAATCGACGGGATCTTGGAGAGCATGGGAAAGCTCGACGTCCAGACCTCCTATGATCAGACTACGGCGACAACAACAATTGACCTTACTGACGATACTGCAGAATTGGATCCTGAAACTAGGAGCACGCATTCTCTTTCTTCCCTTCAGTTCAAGGAAAACTCGGATAAAGAGAACGAAGAGCCACAGTCAACACCGCCTTCGTCTCCCATTCACGATAGCGTACGAAACTCCCGCAGGAAGCAGCCTGCATCGTCGGAGAACGCGCCCCGGGAGGCTCTCCGTGAGCGATCGGTATCACCTGATGGATCTACGATTCTTGAATCGCCGGCGAGGAAACACGGAGTTCGGAAGAGGGGAGCGAGGAGATCGTTCATATCTATGCAGTCGCCCGTTCCGTCACCGCTCAGGGAGGGTGAGAAGGTGCTTCAAGATGGTGAAAACGAGGGCGATATAGAGAATCCAATTACTGTGTGGGAAGATGAAGGTATGGGGTCCATTCGGGTTGGGCCACTGGTGAATCTACTTGGGCGGAACGCGTCTAGGGTAGAGCTACTTGAAATTCCAGATTCCGAGGATGAGGGTGGAGAAGAGGAAGGCGCGGCGGCAATCATGGCAGAGCCGATCCGTCCTCAATTGAGTGAGGAGAAGCCCTCAAAAGTATCAGACAAGGAAGATAAAGGATTGCCTGTTATTAACCTGGAGGAGGTTTGTTCGGCAAGGGTATCAGAGAAGTCTCGCGAAGAAGGACCTGTCTCATCCACCGGATCATTGTCAGCGGAGCAGCTTTTACGTCTTTGCACCCACTCCTCTGTTCTTGATTTTGAAGAATATATCGATTCTCTTGCTGAAACCTCTTCAATACGAAAATTGGGCGAGGCTTCCTACAGTGAAGTATTCCTTCAGTCGATCCCCGGATCACTATCTACAACGGTCCTCAAGATTATCCCTTTCGGTGGTCTAGACCAGTGTGAACTTGAGAGTATTATCCAAGAGGTCCGGATCACAAAAGCTATGGGCGATATTGAAGGTTTCATTGGCTTTCGTGGTGCCTTTGTCGTTCAAGGTTATTTCCCCCAACTTCTCATGGATGAGTGGGATATATATGACGAAGAGCGTGGCTCCGAGAATGAGAGGCCGGATTTCTACGCGGAGGATCAACAGTTTGCTATCATATGCCTAGAAAATGGAGGCACTGATCTAGAACATTTCGATTTGGAGGGGTGGGAGGAAGCATGGGAGGTCTTCTGGCAAGTGACGCTAGCGCTTGCTAGAGGGGAGAAAGAGAGAGACTTTGAGGTATGTTTTGGAGTCTAGTTTTATATCGGGGTGTGACTGACATTGGCTAGCATCGCGATCTACATTATGGAAATATTGTGATTAGGAGAGTATCGTATGGCGATGATGCCGGAGAACTCTTGGGCAAACTTTCACTTCAGGATTCGGACTCTGAACAGCCCAAGAAAGAACCTACCAAAGTGAAACAGGGCGATACCAAACTCGATGTAGCCTTAATCGATTATACACTCTCCCGTGCAGTCTGTGGCAGCAGCGAGGAAAAAGACGTCAGCGTAGAATTCGCCCCTCTAGATGACAATGCCCTCTTTACGGGCAAAGGTATAATGCGTTGCCCCACCCCCTCTATCTCTAAAGCATTGTTGGCACTAACACGATGCTTTATCTCCAGGCGACTACCAATTCGACATCTACCGCTTTATGCGTAGCCACCTCCGTACTAGCCTTGTAGACCCTTCCGAGGAATGGATAGATTGGAACGTTTACACCCCAAAGACCAACACATATTGGCTCCACTACCTAACCAACATCCTCTTGAACAGGAAGCAAATACCGCGGCCCACCGCACGAGGCAAGAACGCTGCTACAGGGGAGCAGAGGAAGTGCCATAGGAACTTGGAATCAGCCGCGAAAGTACTCGACCCACGTAAGCGCAAGTTTGGAAAGGATCAGGTTGATTGTGAGAGTGTAATGGAGTTTGTCGAGTGGGCTGTTAAGGAGGGGATTTCTGAAAAGGGGATTTAGTCAGTTACTCTTAGTTTGGCAATTTGCGAAGTCGTGTGCCTGTACGTGCTTGCATCTGTGTGTTGTGGGAGTAAGTTTTTGAATGGGTGGATGGAATGGACTGGCGCCCGGGGTCTGTATGAGTTTTATAAGTTTACTGTTTTTTATTTCTCTTTTTCCTCTTTCCTTCTGGACTCGTGTAGGTTATGTGTATGGTTTGCTTGAATTGGCTGTTGGAAGGACCAGAATATGCTAGGCTGGGTGATGGAAGGAAAACTTGGGGATGAATAGATCGGGTCGAGGTGGAAGCATACCGTTTTTTCTTTTTTCTTGTTTGTACATTGAAGATTTGGTAGCCGGGTTTGTGGGGTGTTAGTCAGTTTATAATGATTTACTATCGGTATGATAGTTGATTGGATTCAGGGTATTTGTCGGGGAACTTTGGAGTGCGGCGGTGGGCTCTCATGTTGTGGGTGTGATTGTGGTACGCTCATGTAGTGTCACTCGCGCCTTGACTATTAGGAACTGTTGAAATGGTTACTTCAATGTGACGGAAGCATGTTGAGTATGGCAAATTGGGACTTGGAGCACTGTATATAGAAACCTCTGATTGGTATAATAAGTATGGCGGTCTCGGGCACTGGAGAAATCAACAAGAACCAAGTCAATTGCATTCCTAAAAAGCCACTGTCTTTATCTCCATCAGCCTCTCTGTTTCACAAGTCTTTACTTCTCTTCTTTTCCACATTCTCAGTTACCTTCCTTGATCGACGACATGAACGAATAGTTTCAATGTTTCCTTTGCTCGTGACGCCCAACTTGCAGGCTAGATGCAATGACATGAACGGGGTATCGCGGGTCGCGGGCGATGTATCAAAGTACTCTTCTGGAATACCCTTATTGGTATACGGGTACCTGACGGATGATGGGTTCGATATCCAGCAAAGTGCTCGGGCAGTAATATTTGGCGTCAGGCGAGAAACTTTAAGTACAGCTACCTGTAGGATGGATATTTGTCCTTACAATAACCTTAAGTGAAATTCTTACTGGAGCAGCTGGTATGGTGTCGATAACCAATAACCCCAATAACCCTGGCGCAATGAACAGGAGCTCAGGGGTTCAATTCTCCTCCTCATGAGTTGTCGAGCATTCCATCACGTAGGGAAGGAGAATTGTGAAATCCTGCTCTATGGGGGGACTGGGAGACTGAAGAAGACCTTAGCATTCCTCACCAAGGCTGTGACTTGGCACAAACTAGACTTGCTACGAGGTGGTAAGTTAGAGCCCGATGTTAGACGACACCCCTATCACGGGAGTGAGGTTAGCGAGGGCGGGGTGGCAGCAGAAAAAGACTTGCTTTCCATCCTCTGATACGTGATCGCTACTAAAATAAAGTCAGGTGTGAATAGTTGCTTCAGTATTGGGGAACAGTGACCAGTGTCTATAAATTCGCTTCTTGAAGATATATCTTTGCTCCTGGTACTCATCCACTGTGGCCCTCCTGGCTCGTCCGCACTTGAGTAGCTGACGCCAGCCCTACACTGCCCACTCCCCGTGTTTGGCAAGATATTCAGCCATCTGCATCTCAGTGATTCACGAACCCCTCTAGCTCCTTCTCCATGCGTAGCTAGATAGGTGTTTTCCTTGCCGTTCCACTAGTTCTTGCTGCCCATACTTCACCGAACAGAAGGCCCACCCAGCGTGAGGAAGGGATATTACTGCACGCGGACGGCGACCTGCTATCGGTATATGCATGTTTTTTCTTTCTATGAAGTAATATCCCTTCCTCACGCTGGGTGGGCCTTCTGTCCCTCATTTGCTGGAGAACAGCTATCACTAAATGATATTTGAGTTTGGGAATATAGTGCAGCTGGTGGGATGGCTGGCTGGATGTCTCGTCCAATGTCGGTGCATTCTAGCCTTCCCTTTGGAATGCGGTATCTATAAGTGGGTGGACGTGGCAGCCCAGGTGGATAATGGTGCTGGGCTGTGAAAGTATTTGGGGTTGAGTATTGTATTATTGATGGTTTCTGTCGGACTAGCCATATTTTTTTCTTTGGATAGGAAAATATGGAGACACTAATAATTCTGTCTTAGTATTTGGATGTATGATACAGTTTCGTAGCCAGTAGCAGTCCAAGGGCTATGCAAAAGGAATCGCATCACAAAAAGAAAAGCTTCATTCCGGAGGGTAAAACCCCCTCAGCATTCATGACAATATTAGGTGAGATATTATTAGGTGAGATCTTGCCGACTGTATCACGTAATTCCGGCACCTTTTGCTCCATTCGTGTCCAGAAGTAATACGTACCTCCGCTTCGTTTAAGGCATTCCGCTGCTATAAAGGCCAAGTAGAAGAGCGTTGCGGTATCGGGGGGTATGTATAAGAATAGCTATTCGTAATGGTGCAGGATATTCGTGCATAGTGCGTAGTGTGTATAGGCTGGTGTTGGGATATTTTGGGAGGGCAGTGCTTGCACTCTGATTTGGAATTATACTAGTTTGAACTGGCCGAGAAAGATGCAATTCCAAATCACTCTTGAAGCAAAGTCCGGCGTGGCCCAGTCCTGTGCTCTTCTAGCGTGTAGGATCCGGTTACGGGGGAGCCGTGGTGGTAGTTTCTACTTTGTTGGAGGTGCTGTAGCTCCTGAGTTACTATATGGACTGTATTGGGCGTAACTTATGAAAGAAGCGGGCTAAGTTGTTCTCGGGGAGGGACGTTTGATAAGGGGTTCTTTAGCTTTGACCAATATTTGAGTGACTGGTGAATTGTCTTGCTGGACATATAGAGTGGCTTTTAGGTTCTGCGATTGGTCTGGTGCTCCGGCTACCACCAAGAGATATTTGAAGGGTATGGTTGGGCCCGAGATGCAATATCTCGTACTTGCGGGTTGTAATGAGGTTTCAGTTCGTGGGTTTTACCACCTATCATGTGTAGCTCCTAGAACGGATATAATTACCATATTTATATAATATTATTATATTATATGTATGTCGTGGGGTGAGGCGGAGAGCTGAGGAGATCGTGGGGCAGCTGTCATACTATAGTTCCTGGTAGCTATCAATATGTGCTCTGATTTTGGGAACTTACTCTATCGCGCTTTACCCCCACACTAGCTGGCCACTCGTTTGGAGGTATGACATATTGACACCTAAGGGGGATAATTCCCCAAAACCCGTAAGAATTCACCTCCCAAATGAAATCACAAGGGAACTTCAGGTGACCGCTTTCCTAGGGATCAGAATGATGGACCCACCAGCGCCATAGGTATGATTGATACCCCCGATAGTGACTTGGTTCGTGAAAGGCTTACCTGGAGTAGTGCTTATGACGTCTCTCAATACTTGGCCAGCGTGATTCACGTGAGGTATTTCATATCAGAAAAAATAGAGTAGCAAAAAAGAGGGAAGAGAAGGAGAGAGATATATATATGTTTTTCTTTTTTAAGTCCCTGTATAGGTGCATGTGGGTTGCGGTTTGGAAAACCATCTTCTCTCCGATGGGCCAGTGATAAAGAGCGACTTTATGAGATGTATATGCACTGGCGTCTGCTGCTATCGATGCCCTACCAGCTTTGGAAAAGTGCTTGTCTGTTTACAATGAGTCCTACAGTATAGGACAGGCTAGGCTTGAACTGGGACTATTTAGGGCTGCAGTCTCTGAACCGTAGCTCCACCGGAAGCGCGTTCAAGA
>NW_003299115.1:222456-279193 GCF_000151645.1 Tuber melanosporum | reverse complement strand
GAGTGCCTGCCCTAAATTCTCACACATGTATCAGCGAGGTTGATATTGGCTAACCCAGCTACCAAATCTGAATATCATATAAGCAACGGAGGATTGACATCCGATACTTGAAGTGGGAAAAGTCCTGGAGGAGAGTATACCGATCCGGCTGGCTAGGCCGGGCGCAAACTTAAGCATCATAGGCTGGAGTAGTTCGGGGGTTGAGGGCTGCAATCGGGCTTTGGACTTGACCCCCGCCGGATGGAGATGGGTTGGACCTTGATAGAGAGATAGTCTTTCCAAACCTATGGCCACTTGAGTATGGGGACTGGAGAGGGTGAGATACCGTGTTGCGCTCGCACGAGTGGGTCATTCCGTCGCATTTCGAAGGGAAGTTCATTGGAATAGCTGTCGCAAAGTGAGGATATGAACTCATCATGGCGCTTGGTAGCTTTTTAAGTTAATGGGTGTTGAGAACCATTTTCTATCTTATCTAAGTTTTATGCTCTGCTCTGGTTATGTATGGCGGCCCCGACGTCAGCCGAATATCCTATGTATAGAAGGGGATTTCCAAAGCCCTCTGGTGGCGGTGGTTTCGTCGAATCTTGTTCTATCATAAAGTTTGCTAGAGGCTGGAGATTTGATGTCTAGAATACGGTGTGATACTCGAGTACAGGTACTGTGTGGTACAACGGATATCCACCTAATATCATGACTGGCCAAGAATTCCAGAAGAGTCGACACTCGGTGCTATCTGAGACTGCGAATCCTTGCACTCCCTTTCATCCTCCTTTCATCACCACCACCACCATATTTAGGCATCTTACCCCACTCCATCGTTTTCTATCACTCCATCGTTTTCTTCAATATCGCAGGTCAATCAGAAAGAAATAACTTGCTGGTGTAGAACCGAGCTAACACAATCAACCCCTTGCTTCCGCTCTTGCTTCCGCTCTGTTTCCCATCTTTCCCCACTTTTCTCTGTCCCCCCTTCCCCTCCCCCGCCTTCCCTCTCATCAAAACCCAAGCGTTCTGTATCTCTAGCTGGAATAGTGACCGCCGGAAAATGAGCAATAACGCTAGCACGGGTCTACCGCTCGGGGAATCCGAAAGTGACTCACCGGGACACCCCGCAGCTTCTTTGGCCACGGAAGAAGGCACAGGTGGACGTCAAGAGGTGGTCGCGCCCTCGGCAAGACCAAGCCGAAAGCCTCTAGATCCCAATCTGGCGGACTCAGATCGCCGAACCCCACTTTTCTGGGCTGCTCAGAATGGCCACGAGGACGTGGTCAAGCTCCTTTTGGCCCGGAAAGATGTTGAGGCCGACACGGCAGAGTTGCGCGGTCGAACACCGCTCGCTTTGGCTGCTGAGTCTGGTCGAGAGGGCGTCGTGAAGTTGCTCCTGGAACGAGAGGAGGTCGATCCCAATACCGTTGATAGCTCGTACTTACTCGCACCAATCGCTCGGGCTGCTGAATACACGCACCCAGGGGTGGTTAAGCTTCTCCTGGAGCGAAAGGATATCCAGCCTGACCTCGCTGACCGCAATGGTCGAACGGCACTTTCACTGGCTGCTCAATTCGGCTGTGAAGATGCCGTAATGGCCTTGCTAGCTCGGGATGATGTTGATCCTAACTCACCCGACTCCGACTGTCAACAGGTGCCACTTATGTGGGCTGCTAAGAATGGTCACGAAGGTGTGGTGAAACTACTTCTGAGCCAGAAGGCCGTTCTGCCGGACATAGTCAACCTCCATGGTCGAACCGCATTATCTTTTGCCACCGCGGAAGGCCACGAAGGGATAACAAAACTGCTCCTGGATCGGCAAGACGTCAATCCTGATCTCGTAGACATTATACACGGCCGAACACCCCTTTCCTGGGCCGCCTGGGGCGGAAATGAGGCAGTGGTGAAACTTTTGCTCGACCGCAAGGAAGTCAATGTCAACTGGGTCGACACTGAACTTGGTCATACGCCGATTGGGATAGCTGCGTATTACGGGAGAGAAGGGGTTGTTAGGCTGCTGCTTGAGCGGGAGGACATTAGTCCTGATGTACCAGATAGATACGGCCAAACGCCACTCTCGGGGGCGGTCTACAAGGGCCGCGAGGAAGTAGCAAAGCTTCTACTCGCTCGGAAAGACGTTAACCCAATGAAGCGAGACACACGCGGTCGAACCCCGCTCTATTTTGCTGCGGATATGGGGCGCGAATCATTAGTAAAGCTCTTGCTGAGCCGACCAGATGTCGATCCCAACCAGCCAGCGGAGGACGGCCAAACACCGCTCGGTGGAGCTTGCACCACTGGGTACCATAAAGTGGTGAAGCTGCTGCTGGCCCGAAGGGATGTTGACCCCAACTCGATCGACGGCCGTGGACGAACTGCTCTCTCCTATGCTAGGGACTACGGCCATGAGGAGGTAATAAAACTTTTGCTGAGCCGGCCGGATGTCAACCCCAACCCAACGCCGAGGGGCAGTAGAGCACCTACTATCATAGCCGCCGTCAACAGGAACGGGAAGATAATAAAATTGATAGAACACCGGTTCATCCGCCGTTAACCCGTGGAATGCTGTTCCGGGGGTTCGCCTTCGGCCCACTATCGTTCGTGATGCTACTTCCGATACCACTAGTTTCCGCTAGGCTAGTCCGAACTCCCGAACTCACGAGTGCAAGTTTTGTCTCCTATTTATTATTCGCTAGTCTTTTATGTTTCCTCGTCCTGCTTTTGTGTCTATTTCAGAATTTGCCAGCCCCGTGTGGTGAAAATTGGGTCATGCGGGTCAGGGTCGGGGGGTATCGAGTCCGCGGTCTGGGGGTTCTCTTACCACGGTTTTATTTCTCTCCCTATCCATTCTGCTTTCACTTTTGCTTCTGCTGCTGGATCATTTCCTTATACCATTTGAAAGAGTTATGTGTGGTATTTCCGAGAACTTGGTCAATGATGATTATGATTTCTTTGTTTTTGCGTGGTACTGGGAGCAAGAGAGAGAGTGCAATGTGGTATCCGAGGAACCCCCATTGCTGTCACAATCACTCGCAACGTAGATACCCCCGGTGACCATTCTGATGCAAGCAATGATGCTTAAAGGCCCCCCCCCTGTTACCAGAGCCCTCTACGCGAGCAGTTTCTACGGTGACGCTATCGCTGTGATGGCAAAAACATGTGTTCCTATTTCATTCTAAAAGTACCAGTGCAAGAGCCGTGAGGGAGGTTTGCATGCGATGTCACTCGCTGGAATGATGGTAATGCGGGATGTGCGCGTATGGGATCCCGGGGGCATGGGAACGCCACAAGATTCAGCCAAAGCTTAACAATTAAGTGTTAGGGGTGAGTGGTGAGTGGTGAGTGGTGAGTGGTGAGTGGTGATGCTTCCCGAAGCCATAGGTTGAAGGGGACTGCCCAGTCTTTTGCACGGGATGAATCACAGACCAGAGAAAAGGGATTCAGAGTTTTGCGAACTGTTATCAAGTGACTGGTTATGTGTTAGTGTCAAGATGTGGGGAGCTTTTCAAGATGTTCGGATTTCGGAATTTAATTTTCCCCGCTTCACAATCGCTATTGGCCTGGCTCTCTAGTTTATGAGCCTTTCCCGTCCTTCCGCTGGGTGGTTGAATCCTGCACTCATGAGATTTGTTGCTAGCATGATATTTTTTTGTTCCATCTTCTATCATAGTTTTGTTTAGGATACAATATCTCGTACAGTTTACAGTACAGTATCATACAACCGCTGACTTACGACATAAAAACCCCACTCACAGCTTAGCAATATGGAAATACGATAATACCTCTTTCAGTGCGCCAAAATGGGGCGGAGATACTTGGAACCGCTCCCATTCATAAGAGAAGGGGTTGCGATACACTTTGTGAAGGGGTGTGAATTCATCCTTCACTGGAAAATCCAAACCACCGCGGAAACAAAATCCACGAAAGTAAATTATAATTCACCAACTTCACTTCCTCCTCGGTAATACCGTGACGTTTTGCAAAACGGACCGCTATTGCATAATTATATACTGCCATCAAAATTCTGGGGTTCTGGCCACCTTGTTTTTTTTTGGGGGGGGGTTGTAGGCGATAACAGTCCGTTTGGCAAACGTCAGGCCGACATTCTTAGTGGATTTGAATATTTCTGCCATCAGCCGTCAAAAATCCCTCACATTCGGATCAACCTTCTCCAATACGGGGCGAAAGCATGAGATATACGCCTGTCAGGTTGGAGCGGGCATATGCGGTACCGTGCTGGCATGATAGATAACCAAAACCTTTTGTGATATATCTGTTTTCAGTGATATCTTCGTAATAGCACATGCTATTGTGTTTCCCAGCCGAAAGCGTGTAGTTTCTTTTCGTTTCCTTAACGGTTTGCCGGTGTTTGATGATGCCCCGCCCCGCATTCAAGGTGGAGGAAGGTCTGGGGCTGTCAAAAGGATGTAGTTGAGGGTGTGGAGTGGCGGGGGGAGAGGGAGCGAATGAAAAAAAATGATGGAACTTCGGCACAGAAAGGGCATCCTGGAAACTGATCGAAAGGAGAAGCATCGCGCCGTTATCGCCGTTGCTCGAGTACCGTAGTAGATTCAGTGGCCCTCACAAACTGCCGTGCCGTTGTGTTTGAATCTGTGCTCGATTAGGAATGTAAGCAAGGACATAGGGCGGCGGGCAATCTGTTACTCCCGCGCTTCGGCTCACGCAGTGGCTTCTTATTTGTCGACGGTTGGGCCGTTGAACTGCGCATGAAATTGATGCATGGTATGATGGGATACTGGCATCATACTATACTATGGTAGATTGTTGACAAAAAGTGAGGTGTGAGCTGCTGTTAGGGTTTGCCCTTTCGCAAAGGGTGACAAAAGGTAACTTATCATCATGTTTGTTTTTCGGCGCACAGGCTTGAATGGGTGTTGCATTCCGTGAGCTGTTTCATACCGGTCTCGATCATGGTGTCTTGAACCAGAAAATTCTATGATAATATGATATGATATGATGTTGTGATACTGCTATACCTAGAGAGCCTATAACTTATGTCTTTTCCAGTCAGGAGGGTATAAAGTTGCGGCAAGTAACTCTAGAGATTCATATGTTATCACTCGAAAAGAATTAGGTGCACTCAACTAGGCCAAAGGATAAGCTAGAGACCCAATTAAGCCCAAAATCATATTGTTTCCGGCCACTAAAATTTCACTAGGTTTATTAAAATAATCATGGAGGGATAACGGAGAGGAAAAGCCCTCACAAGATGGGCGGGCAAGACGGCTTTTTTTTTCCTTCGAGTTTTTCAGCTCCCTTATGGGATAGAGTGCTATTGAATGCTTTCATTATGTATGATACCTACCGGTATGTTATTACACCTTCCAAGGGAGCGGTTCTTTTAAGGAAAGGGTACTCTATGAATAAGGCACGTTTCATGTGATTCCGAGTACCCGCCCGCCCCCTGCTTCGTATATAACTTACCAGATGAAAATCGTTGAAAATCGTGTTATACATTTCCGGCACAGATGCCTTTCTACTTCTTCCAGGGTTTAAAGGCCCATCTATTGTCAAGGGGTCTGCGGAAAACCTTCGCTATATTTCCGATGTGATTTGGCTTCTCTCACATAAACAATCTAAGGGTACATTTGCTTATTTCCCAAGCTATTCTTCCGGGTCTGTATAGTGCGTACGAATACTTTCACCGCATGCGGCACCTCATATAATAGGGTGGGTCCACTTCATTCACCCAGTGCAGTAACCTATATTAGCACCAGCCCCCGCCACTCTTCATTTACTGTACTTGAATATTTGACTATCACAAGCCAGCGGAGCAAAAAACGACCCCATTGGCTGGCTGATATCACACTATTGGAACACCTACTCACCTCCCGTCGTTCGCGAATAATAGTGCCATGGATCGAGAGCTGCGCCCCCTGTCCAAAGTCAATTGGTTACAATGTCGGCTCAGGTTATGCGTTTGTTCAGGGTTTTCCCCGCGCGGGGTGTTCCCCATAAGGAATCTGGTGTGATTTGGGCGTGATATAGGATGATTGATTCAGCACGTACGGACAACCATTCCTTTTCTGTAGAAAGCGGTAGAAGCATACCAAGGGCTTGATTTCAATAGGATGACGATAAAGGATGAAGAAAACGTACAGTCGAAGTTTCTGAAGATGTCCGGCCTCGGGGAAGATACCTGGCAACTCATTTCGACCTTGAATCCTCTGTATCGGGTATTCTCTGCATTGCCAGAGCATCTACTGCAACTGAGATGCCAGTTGCAGTTCTCCCCGCACATCTGCACATTCGACGGAATTGAACTCATAAGATATCACTCGATCCAGTTAGTAGCCCTTCCAGAAGTGGCTTGTGGGACGAAGTACGAGTGGTGGTGGTGGTGGTGCGTGATATACGATGATCTAGCACTGTATTGATTGGTGTGCTAACTCTCAATGTAGCAGCTGTGCTGCCCAGCGCGGTAACATAGGTCGAACTCTGGCTCCACGGGGGGAGAGGATCGTGGAACCTCCTAGGTTGTCACCGCAAGTGAGGTGCTAATTACTTGTAAGGGTTGCCAGTTGGAGCTACAGTCGAATAGGTTAAAGGGACTTTCTGCGATTGGATATCCTTTTACTTTTCTAGGATGTGGATATGATACCGTATCATAGCTCAATAGGGGAAGACCCTGCGGAACAGTACGGGTATCAAGTAGTTTGCGTACAGTACAAGTACAGTACCGGGATCCTCCCACAATCTCTCCCGGGATATCCGAGCCCTGGAAATTTCTGCTTACGGTGCTGTAATGTTTATCTCGAACCAATACTATAGGGATGCATTCAACTTGAGGGGGGGGATTTATAATATTACTAAAACCGCTTCCTCCCTTTGTAACCTGCATGTTCTAACTATATGTCTCATGGTGGGTGGGTGGTGCCTCGATGGTCCAACGTTCCGGGGTTCACTCCATAGGGCCCGAATCGCCACTGTACATATATTGGAACAAGGTAGAGTTGATTATGGAAACAGGGCATATTGAATATCCAACGTGTGTTATCAGACTAACCGCATCTTCCTATAGAATGTCTGAGGAACCAATTATTCTGCTTTAGTCATCACAGCCATCGTAATGAGTCTCGATCGAATATGATACCAACCCATACAAAGGTGTCCGGACACTCTATGAATGCCCGAGTAGGAACTTGGGAAGGGGGGGGGGGCAGACAGCCAGGTTCCGACCTCCGCTGTCTGTTCCCTTTGTCAGGTCTCACTAGCTCTCTCTCTTGCGGTGATTCGCATTGTTGATGGGGACTCGCTCGCTGGAGTCACCATTAAAACAGAGTTGAGGAAGCGACCGAGTCAGAAAGCCTCTGGCCCAAAATATCGATTGCCCTATGTTTTACAATACAATGATGCGGGCTAATCTACGATCGGCAAAGTGTTACTTTCTTTCTTTCTTTCTTTTGATTTTTGAGACATCGGTATTGGGGGCGTGTTTCGCGCACACAATTATCTGGGCGGTTCGCTATCTCAAATCACGGTTTGCGATTTGCGATTTGCGATTCGAAAACTAACCAGTAGTATGGATCCCAGACCTGCTTATGTAAACCATCTTCGTTTGGTGTGATTGGTCGGCCTTCGCGAATCATGATTTGAGATAGTGAACAGCTCACATCGTGGTGTGCTAAACACGCCCTTGTAACCCCACAGGTCACAATGAAGATAAGTATTGTATTAACTCAGCCGATCACGGCGTGTGCCGACTTTTAGGCCTGATACCGATACGTACTATCGTACTCGGGTGCGGTATTCGGAGGGTTACGGTGAGAGACTTTGCCGAATCCATTCCCCATATTTTACTGGCCCTTTGCCCCAAGATGGTTCTGTGGATTGTTGGGTCGAGTAGCCGCCCGTTGCACGTTGAAAAAGGGAAATCTATATTATGGAAAACCCGGTGCATGTCTGTTCCTCTTGTCACCAAGATCGTACTTTTTGTATCACATGACATTGCCATAACATTGACCCTTCTTTATTTTTTTCTCTTGGGGTAGTGAACTGCTCCTGTGAAATGAAAACTTAGTAGAAGTTGAGTCATTGGGATAAAACAAATTCCTATCATATCAAAATAGCCCACTCGGGGCAAACCCGGTCGGTGGAAAGTGGATTAAGTGAAAATATTCAGACGTGACTTTTCAGGATAGCCCGTGTGGGTGCTCACTTCGGTATGATACTTCGCATGGGTAGTCTGCTGGTCGGGGGGATACACAGAAGTTACGATGCGCTCTCGCCAAGTAAGAATGCTCAACGAAAAAAAATATCAGTGAGCGATGTTGAAGAGAGGCAGCTGAAATTTAACAGGAGGTTCGTGTATCTCCTAGGACAGTTCTACAAAACTCCGAGAATAAAACCATATATGTACAGCACAAAAAGAGTACACCCATGCCCATTCTACCACTCTAGCCCATTGATCTTCTTCTCCGTCGGACTTCCATTCCCACCCGCGGCCTCGGTGGGCTTAACAGCCTTCCGTCCCTTGTTACTACTATTAATCTTTTTGTCCATGTCCTTAAACGGATCTTCCGACTCCTCCTTCTTGACCTTCCACCTCTCGGTCCCTAGCAAGGCGTCCAACTCCGCCACACTCGGCAACTTCAAGTAAACCCACCCGTCACTTCTCTCTTCCACATCAAACGTCGCAATACTGACCTCTTCGTCGTTCGCACATCCGCCGGGAGTCTTGCCGTCAAGTGTGAAGTTCCTCTTGTGATACGGGCAACTGACCCACATTTTCCTCTTCTCCTTGCACTCTTCCGTGCCGTCGTCCGGGTCTTCGCCTATCAGGCCGTCCGAGAGGACGAAGGCCCGCTTGTGAGGACACATCTGCTGGGTGGCGTAGTATTTGCCTCTCACTTTGAAGATGGCGAGCTGGGTATCACCCCGCTTGACCGCAGCAGTTACGGGTGTTGAGAGATTCGCGCTAGAGAAGTATGAGGCTTCGATGATGGGTTGCCAGGCTAGATTTGACCAGCGGTGGTTTTTGAAGTCGTATTTTACACTTCCTTTGGGCCAGTATGTTGGCCTGGATTGGGAGCGCTCGTTGATAATTTCTACGGTCTCGCTGGCGTCGGAGGTGTTGGCAAATTGCTGGAATTGTCTAGGGGAGTGGATTAGTATCACCTGATCAGGAATGTGGGGCAAGGGCAAGTGCATACTTTCGTCGCTCTGAGTCTTTCACAACTTCCGTCCATTCGCAGAAGTAGGTCTTCACCAAGTCTTGCATTTCCTTTTCGAGCTGGTCGCAAATCCCGAGCTTGTCGTCCAGGATTACTTCCTTTAGGTATTTGATTCCTCCCGGGAGATTTTCAATCCAGCGGGCTGTTCTCTGGAGCCTGTCTGCGGTACGGATGTAGAACATTAGGTAGCGGTCCAGGATCGGGATAACCCTTTCTACGGGACAATCCTTGATTAAGAGTTCGGAGTGGCGAGGCTTGGAGCCCCCGTTTCCAGCAACAAAGATGTTGTACCCTGTCTCGGTGGCAATAAGGCCGAAGCTATCATAGCATCAGAGGTTAGCGTAGAACGGATATTTTGAGAGAATTGAGTAAGCTACTCTTTGTTCTGGGCTTCTGCACATTCCCGAATACATCCCGAAACACCAGATTTAATTTTATGTGGCGCACGAATACTTTTGTACCGCTCTTCCAGCCTGATTGCCATGCCAACACTGTCGCCGACACCGAAGCGGCACCATGTAGTCCCTACACAGCTCTTGGATAACACTATCAGCGAGTTTCGAGAATCGAGGTCAATGCAAAACAAACCTTGATTGTTCTCAAACTCTTAGCGTAAGCATGCCCACTCTCCATCCCCGCCTCTACAAGCTCTGACCAGATGGCCACCAAGTCTTGTTTTCGCGCACCGAACATATCAATCCTCTGCCCACCAGTGATCTTGCAATACAAACTATATTTCTTCGCTACTGTACCAATAGCGATGAGTTTATCGGGCGTGATTTCCCCGCCGGGCACCCGAGGAACAACCGAGAAGGTCCCGTTTCGCTGAATGTTTGCAAGGAACTTATCGTTCGTCTCTTGAAGCATGTGCAAAGGTTTATCCATTACATGCTGGTTGAAGAGAGAAGAAAATATAGACCCCATAGTCGGCTTGCATACCTCACAGCCAAGCGATTCGGGATCTTTACCGCACTCGCGCATTACTTCAGGGAAGGTTTTTATTTCCTGCAGATGTCAGCATGCCCATTGAGAGCGCCTGAAAAGAGCTAACCTTCACTCTAATAATATTGAAAAGGTCAGCACGGGAGTAGGCGAAGTGTGGGCAAACTGTAAAGCATTAGCGGCGGTAGAGTGAAGGAAATTGAGTGACCAACGATGATTTGAAACTTCGGCTCCCATGGCCTTCATCTCTGCATTGAAGATTGTCTGAACGAGTGGTATGCAGCCAGCACATCCGGTGCCGGCTTTTGTGCAAGACTTGACATCTCCCAAGCTCTTGCAGCTGCCGTCTTTCACCGCTTTGCTAATATCTCCTTTCGTTACGTTGTGGCATGAGCAAATTTGGGTGTCGTCGTCCCTGGCATCACTTTAGCAAGTTTTCAGTAGAATCAACTTGGGACAGGGAAACCTACAAGTCGTCTGGGTTCTCCTCTCCCTCGGTTTTTGCGCCTAATATTAATTGCGAAGGCGGGACTTCCAACGCTTTCTTGGACTTGACCATTCCTACGAGTTTAATATAGTCCATTGTGTCCCCAATAATCATGCCACCAAGTAGATATTTTCCATCTGACGTAAAAATGTACTTTTTGTAAACAGCCTGGAAGGGATCTCTGTAACTAAGTGCCTTGACTTCCCTTCCTCTCCTCTCCTGGCTTGGAGAGCGACCAGGCAACTCTTTAGGTCCATCCCGGTCCGCGAAAAAGTCACCAAAGGAAGCGACATTGACACCAAGCAACTTCAGTTTGGTTGAGAGATCAGGGCGTCTGAAAGCTTTTGGTGCCTCAGAATGGCCATGCGAAGTCGATTTGCAGAGATTGAATGCAAGGACGTCGGCCATCTCGACTCCGGGAGCAATCAGACCGAAAGTTTGGTTTTCCCATGAAGCACATTCCCCGATCGCATAAATCCCAGGGACTGTTGTTTCGACGCTGTTGACCGCTCACGGTGAGAACAAGATAAATTGAGAAATTAAGACATAAAAAGTAGGACATACTCTTTGTTAATAATAAAACCCCCGCGACTGGCAGTCTTGATTCCGGCACTATCAGCGAGCTCATCTCTAGGTTTGATACCAATCTATATAACGGTTAGCAGCGATCACCATCAGGTAGGCATACGAGAACCTACTGCAAAGCAAATACATGTAGTTTCCATGGTCTCTCCATCCTCAAACGTGACACTCTTGGTTTGATTATTCTCGTCGGAATTGATCGTCTTAATCTTTCTGCAACTTAATACGTCAAGTCCCAGCTCTGTAACCTTCTCAAGCACCAATCTCCCGGCATCTTGATCTAGCTGTCTTGACAAAACCCAAGGGTTTTTATCAATTAGCTTGACATATTTAAACCGCTCGAGGTCCATCATCGCTTTCGCGGCTTCAAGACCAAGTAATCCACCACCCACTACACAACCGGTTGATTCATTTACTGTGGCAGAGAATGATATCAACTTCTCCAAATCCTCGATATTCCGGTAAACAAATACTCCCTCGCTGTCATGTCCGGGCGTATTTGATGGGACAACAGCGTCGGAGCCAGTTGCTAACACTAGAATATCGTAGGTTACATCGTAGCCGGCGGATGTTGTTATTGATTTTGATATAGGATCGATGGCTGTGACTTTGGTGTTGATTTTGTGGTTTAGGACACCCGGTTTTGATTCATACTAATGTTCCAGTCAGTCCAAATTCTTCGCTAGCGGTCATTAAGTAACGCCTGCCAGAGTCTCGTACATACCCATTCTTTTGGATTCAAGTAGAGGTCCTCGACCTTTCGGTGTTCGAAAAATGAAGTCAATCCCACACGGTTGTATGCCACATGAGACTCCTCCCCGATAACCACGATCTCGTACTGTTTGCTTTCGGCATCAAGCTTTAGGATCTTTTCACTGACGCAACGAATTAGCTAGGAAACAGCAACGTTTGTTGGGAGGAAGGCATACATGAATGCAATTGCTACCATCCCCAGGCCAACAATTACTATTCGTTTTCTTTGGGGCGATGGTGGGGCTGTGCCATTTTCACCACCTGACATATCATTCGTCATTCCGTTGGCTCCATTCGTTTCAGTCGGGCCATCCTCATTGGCAATTGAAGGTTTGCTGTCCATCACCACCGGCGCTAATATTGTGTCTTCGCTCTTGGTAGTCAGAGAAAGGTCAATTGTTACGGGGATTTTTGTGGGGCTAGATGAATAACGACTTAGAAACAGGAGGATAACGAGACAGAGAAGGTCCAGAAAATAATCCATCGCAGCACTTTATCAATAAGTCAAGTTTGCCACAGTTGATAACAGCCTTTCCACAACCCGCAAGATAGCGGGAGTGCTAGGAAGGGATAAGAGTAACCCGCAATTCAGAGGAAGCGGGGATATCAGAATTGGCGACCACACTAGGGAGAAGCTCCTAGATATCGCCCGTCCAGGCCAATAACGCTGCTGCCGCCAATTAGGAACACCTTGTTTGTCAAAGGAGATATTCTCCATTACTACTGCACTGCCGGAACAAAAAATTACTAGAGACGTTTAGGCCAAGCAATTAACTCTGGGTAAGAAAACCCCAAAAATCCCGCTGCCGCGACGATTCTCAAACTGAAGGACACAGGCGCGTATCAGTCCAGCTGGGTTTCAAATACTGGTACGTACCAAGAATTGAAATAATCGAGCCTCATGCTGAGGCGTCCAGAATTCCCCTCTTTCGATAGCGGGGGGAATCACCCCAAAAAAGCTAGTTTTCGGCCCTCCATTGAGGCAGATAAAAAGAAAAGTAGGGCAGGCCTCAGTGGGAGAGGCAGCCCCAACGTCCTGGAATGAGGTTCGATTACGGTACCGGTATTCCAGTTCTTACGGTACCGGTACTCGAGTAGAATGCAAGTACCCAAGGAGAACTTTTTCGTGCAAGACAGGGGAGGGGTTATTTTTCTGGCTAACTATCTCTGTCTGGTGCGAAAATATCAGTACCAGTACTTGTACTCGCTATTGGCACTATTGCACGGCAAACTACGGGAGGAGAGATTTCTCCCTCCGACATCTCGGAGAATCCTAGTAGCGCTATAATTAAGGGGACTAACGGGTCAAGGAAAGTCAATCAACTCGATAGCCTTGTTGTTGTGACATATCGATTTAGGTGTTGCGGGCAGAAGTGCTCAGGTGTGTCTATAATAATCGGAAGCTAAGGGTCAGCAAAGCAGGGAACAGGTGGATGGATGGACAGGACATAAAGTTGTCTTGAAAGCACAACAAGGTAACCAGACATCTTGAACAAGGAACGTTACAAGGTGCCATATATATCACGACGATGCCTGGCAGGAGACCAATATAAAGCGAACTAAGGGGTGAAGGTGTGGATTGCAAGTAAGAAAAAAATGGAGAATACAGTTCGTTCCAGCATCGCAAGGCTCTCTCTTGGTCTCACTAGATTCTTCCCCCCACGAACACTCTCTTTTTCCTTTTCGACATACTACGGGTTCTTGGACTGCCGATCCCTTATTTGGGGGTTTCCACATTTTGTTGTCTTCCGATCAACTAACCTTGAATGGCAGGGATATCAGCCTTCCCGGTTCCCCCATGGACACGCCGAGGCAAGGCCGGTCCCTAATAAACGGAGAAAGACCCCGCGGAAACTGGAGCCAAGAAATGGCCGATGGAAAAGCATGGTGCAGCGGACGCCCGTTGATAACGGAAAAACCCCAAGAGCCACCACCACCACTTCAAAGAAATGTCCGATGCGTTCCCCAAGATCGTTATTATAAATAAACTGATAAGAAAATTCGTAGTTTGTTGGAAAAACGTTTGTTGTGATAAGTGTGTGCCTGTGGCTTGGCTGAGAACGGTCTGGACCACAACAATGCTCGATATATGAGATGCGCGCCAAATTTATTAGCTAGAGCGCTGGTGCCGCGTTTCCCACGCCTGGATGTGTTGTATCGGCACCCTATGTAACATTTCGGTGGCGGTTTTTGGGGGGTGCCTAGAGTAGGAAAAGAACACCAGTATGCACATGTCACCAAGACATCGGGTGATAATTGGTGAAGATGGATTGAAAATTAAAAAAAATTAATAATATCACAGTATTTGGTCTGGAAATGATTGGAAAAGGACTGCACCCCCTGCAGCCCCCGCAAGAAGAAAAAAAAGGAAGGAAGAAAAAAGAAACAGAGGGGGCGCATTGCGGGGTCTCCCACATATCGCGTGGGGTTTAAAGGGAAGCTTTAGATCTGCTATGTGCTGAGCATTGTGGGGAATGGGGTACATACTGGGCCTATCGTAAAGCTGACTCCTCTAATTAAAGATTCTAAAACACCCCCACCATTTAAAAATTTTCTTCACAGGAAGCTCGGCTGAATGATCGTGTTTTAACATAGACAGCAAGTGGGGTAGCGCGTGGAAATATTGAGGATTAAAACCTTTAATTCTAATGCTATCAATATTTGCAGAAAAAAGAACCAAAAGCCATGACCATAAACCCAAATCTACAAAATCTGTCTAACATCGGTGAAAGAAAAAGAAGAAAAGCGCCTAGAAAAATACCATATCACTTTCCCCCCACCCACCGGCTGTTAGCAGGCCCCTAACGCTCTTTTCCAATGACTCGGGCCCACATATTAGTGCTAAGGGTTTACGGCCCTCGCAGCCTTGTGGATAATTCCGCTTGATCAGATCCCACCCAATTCTGCCCCTCTCACCCTGCCACCGCTCTGAGGGCTTTGAAAGAGTGTGAACGATCTTGCACTTTTCCGGATATGTCGCTGCGAACGAATCCAAGTCCTCTCGGCACAGAATATCTTCCTCTGCTCTGTTCCCGTCGAGGACAACGCACGTTGTAGAATCCGTAGGGTCAGAAAGGACTGCCCTGAGGACTTGGAAAATGGGAGTTATTCCGCTTCCGCCACAGATCATAAGGAATGATGTGACATTGATCCGATTGTCAAGGAGAGAAACGACACCTTGCCCATGATATACAAGTTTACCGATGGGACCCTTGAAGGAAGCGGTATGACCCATTTCTGTTACCGGGTTAGCAATAAAGTAGTAGGAATACATGATAGAAGGGAAACCTACGCATCCTGTCCATAGCTTGTGTCATCTTTCCACCAAGAGCGGTTGGTGTATCGAAATATACTTTCACGAGTAGGTGAACAACACCCTTCTCAGTGTTACATGAGATGGGAGTGTACGGCCGCGTAATCACCTCTCCGGTCTTTTCGTCCCGTATCTTGATGAGAAGATGCTGCCCGACGGGAAGACCTAGTGTTTGTGTAGGATTATCGAGTTCGAAGGTGAAAATTCTAGTATCCCATGATACCACCTTTTTCTGCACTAGGGCTGCTTGACACCATGCTCGTGGATCCAAGAATGTTTCTGAGGGTCCCTTCTTGGATGGTGCGGCCGGCTCAAGAAGAAGTTTACGCGCCGTAGCACTTAGCGTACCAATATGGTATTTTGGCATCATCGCCTTTGCGCTTTCGCTATCTGATAAAGCATTAGCTCTCTGATTCTCCATCGGAAAAGTAATGACTTACGAATCCCCACAAACTCATCAGTTGCATCTTGTCCGGCAGCGGATATGATGCTTGTCGCCCCTCCCGGATGTTCTTCAAGAAAAGGTTTTCCATCATACACTTCACCTTCGACTACAAACCATGGCTCACTGGCGTTGTCGTGGCCCCTAAGTTCCTCGATCTCAATTGTCCTTTGCACGGAATCATCCGTCATCTTCACGGTGTCTCGGACCTCCGGAGCACTGGTAGCCCCACCAGCAACAGACTCCTCTCCCATCACCCTCTCACCCCAATTAAGGCCCAATAGATCGCCCCCTTCCTTTTTCACTCTTTCCATCCATCCACCCTTTAGCAGTGCTGGCTGGTTGGGGTGTTCGAATCTAATACGGCCGTTTTCCTTACGGATTGCGACCCTAAACCATGAATTGTGCATCATCCCCAATACCGACCAATAGGTATCCCTTGGTTGGGTGTTCATGCTATCATCCATGGCTCGAACAACGATATCATCCGCAGCAAACAAGGCTGAGGTAGGAATATCCAGAGACCAAAAACACCAGCACAAACAGGCGTCTCGCGAGCCAACATCGAGGCGACCTCCAAATAGAGTGGCATTTTCAGGAATAGATCGGTACAGGTCCTCCGGATATTCTACCGAGGATAGAATCCAGCCTTGAATGCAATTATATCAGCATTTGGCGAAAAATGTACTTGAGTATAGAGGAAAAACCTACTTCTGCCCTTATCAAGGGAAATTTCAACACGAGTAATCCTCCTCCCAGCCCCAGCGTAGGCGTAACCCTTCAGATTGTACTGTTCCTTTGTTGTCTCCATCGACAGTGTCTCGTCGTGTGCGGGATATGCAATCGCTGAATTAACAGAAAGATCATAAATCGCATACCGCTCATCGGTCCACCAGTCCTTGTTCGCCTTGGCCATCTCCGGTGTGACCATAGTTGGCAGAACTCTGTTATCGTAGATATGATACCAGTTCTCACTCGGCGACTCCGTGAGTATGATCTTCTTTAACCACTTTACAGATCTCCCACCAATCATAGATGGAACAACCACTCTGAGGGGACGCCCGTGATCAGGGCGAAGTTCCTCGCCATTCATCTTGTGCGCAAGCATAATTCCGCGATTGGGATCGAAGACTTGAGAAAGACGTATGGAAGTCCCGTAATTCCCGTTTGGAAGCTCGTCTGCCCCCTCCATACAGAGATATCTGGCGTTTCGTTGGGGCCTTGCAGCGGCAATAACGGATGCCAAAAGTGGGCCTGTGAAAAGCGACGTGGAGACACCCGCAGCACCCCATGAGAATCCTTGAGATTTTCGAACCTGGTTTTGCTCCTTTCGACGATTACCTGCACAGACAAGAGTGACAGGAAGAGTAACCTGTTCGAATCCGGTGATGATTTGACGTAAGGTCAAAGCCAGGGGGTTGGCTACCAACCTTTTGTGCAATATTCAATGTCAGCTCAATATGTCCATTTGATCGTGCACGGGGATCGTATTCTGACTTACCCTTCGATCGTTATTGTCCAGTCCAGCATTTCGTCGTCATGGACTTCTGGAACAGCTCCATGGTTTCGGACATAAAAGAGTTCCGGAGGGGTCAAAAATCCTATATTCACTATGTTAGCCCTATTTCCAGAATATTGGGAGAATCCAAGAACATGCCAGAGTCAAATAATGCCGAAAGAGGTGCCTCAACGTTAAATGGGTGCACTCCCGTTAGGCGTATCAATCTTGGGTCCCTGGGGACATGTGAATCCGGCGTTCCAACATCGACATCAAGGACGGTTGTTGGGTTTACTGACGGTGGCGGAAGTGGTATATTTTCCAAATCATCGCATTCATCGTCGCCTTTGTCCGACTCCGGGGGAGTCGGTGGAGCTAATTGGTTCGGATTCCCTAGGAAAGCGTTGCTTGGAGGTATATGAGGATTTGTTTCCACGTTGGGAATGCTGATAGAGGAAGTAGTGCCATCAATAACCAATTTCTTCGTCGTCCTGAAAAATCGGATCAGAGAGAGTAGGCTCAAGAGCCATCCAAAAACAGTGTCGAGGGTGTTCATTTTCAACTGGTATATTGAGCTAAACACAAAATTGTCGTTGCGTGAGGAATCTCAGTGAAGTTTAGGGTGTTTCCCGAGAGCTTTAGCAAAAATGTACTAGAAACGGATGCTACCCCAAGACTACTGGTTTAACAGAAGATTAGTAGGGACAGTAGATTTACTCGGGCAAACCGAGGGGGTAAAATGTTGTGCTTTTCCAACCTTGTTAGAAAAACACCAGCGGAAGGTGATCCCTGCCGACAGCCAATAGGAAGATACAAATTGGTTCAAGATCTCTAATTATTCTTACCACCTCCTACTTGGAATAAATCGGCCTCTCGGCCCGCAGAGTATTACTAGCCCTACGGCTCTTGGGCTCACTACGAGTAGTCCCACGGAATTGTGTGGGACCATCTGATAGAGAATCTCCCCCTGGTACCTGGCTGCCGGAGAACTGCTCCGCGGAACAGTTCTGCTCGCCGAAGAAACAATCACATATCAGGAGCGGATAACAATGAAGTTTCAAGACTGGCAGTTGAGGCAGATATTATTGCGCATCTAACCATGCACTGGATCAGAACCCAACATCCTAAGAGATTCTATGGGCAACTAATAGCTGGCGAGTGATCCTTGATGATGAAAGCGGTAAGTGCGGCCAGGAGCAAAAAAATAAATGCTCCATCGTTCTTTGCTCTTAATTGCCTCGAAGACGCCCTGCTAGCACACGAGTGAAGAGGGTAGGGTAGTGGACAATGTCCGTTGCATGCCAAAATAAGGAGATTTTTGCACATTAATATCAACCAGGAGTCTGGCACACCATTCCTGCTCTACTCTTACCAGTTATCTCAAGTAGAATGGCAACTCGAGAAGCTTCCTGTTGACACACCAAAAAATGCCCGTTAGGGGGCACTGTTGGGCGTTAATTCCAATTCCAGCAGCCATAGACAAGGACTCGAAAATTTGTCTGGGCTATTCCCGGAGATATCATAATTGAGGCCTACCTCAAAAAGATTTTGGGGGTGGTTGATGACTGTTCCGAATACCCCTGTTTATTTTTTTAATTTTTTTTTATGGGGAATGCCGTTGTCCCACTATTTTCTTCATTGGTGTGCTGGCCGGAAAGTCAATAAAATCCCTGGATTCAACCCCCACGACAAGCGGCTGAGCTGGCTGTCCGCCCACAACGAAGCCAACGCCAGATCGCGGGAATCGGGTACTCGGACATGGCACACCCTTATCCCTGCGCGAGAGCATCGACAACGGCACACCAAAATAATTTACTCTCTACTTGTACTCGTACACTGTTACCGGCACCGGCACACTTCGCAGCTTCAACTTCAATTTCCCTTTTCACTGTCCACTGGCTTGAAGGCTGTGGTACCGGTAGGCGATCGCGGGGTTGACTGTCATACCCCCCAACGTTGACGAGCCTCCAGGAGCTGGGGGGCGACACCCGTTGGGATTCCCAAGCAAGAAAACGCTGAAAGAAAAAAAAACCCCCAACCGAAAACTCCCGGCTCAATAATGACAAGCCTATTTAGAGTTACAACACCGATACTTGTACTTTGAGGCCACGTTGGGGGATCAAGCTGAATGAATTATCAGGTATCATATTTGATTTCCGATTCCTTCCCCAATACCAACACACCCGAGCACTTTCCCTTTTCAAACGACAAGATCTGCCAAGCCGGTTAGCCAGTCACCAAATTTGTAGCTAGTCCGATTCAGTAACCCCCCCAGGATTGACTGAGATAGCAAGGGGACCCCTTATCTGGGTTGTGTGTGTGAAGATGTTTGTACTCAGACTTTCTGTATCATTTCAAGCCCATCCACTGCATACTTTCTTATCCTTACACTCTCCTCCATCCCAGCAACCGGGTTCCCCCTCCCCCCACAAGGAATTTCCAGTCGTCGGGGTGTTCGCCGTTCTCTCAATTCCCACGGGGATGTTCCCCGATAGCACCCGCATCCAAGACCTTCTCAATCCAGTTATACCCTCTCGGAAGAACCTCTGGAATCTGCCTAAATTGTATTTTGCATGGGACCCTCTTTTTTTTTTTTTTCCTTCCTCTCCCCCAGGTTTTTTTTGCTATTTCCTTCACCTCCGATCTAGACCCTTCTTGACCACTGCTGATGTTTGACTACCCAGTTTTTCGATGCTGCTATCTGTTGTGAGTAATGATCGAAAAGAGTACGAGGTCCACAACAGCTCTGAGGCACTTGATTGACTGTAGACATGAACGATTGGAATTCCCCTTATTCGATTGGCCTCTAAGCGCTGGGCTGCCAAGACGGGACAAACCGTATGTTTTTTCGAGATAGCAGTGTCCTATCTACGCTCTCTATCTATCAATCTAGCTATCTATAAATCTGACTATCTATCATTTTCGGGGCCGCACTTGGAGACCGATATATAAAAGCTGGAAGAAACCCAGCAGTTCCCTGGTTCTCCTCAAGAGAAATTCGGGTGAAATATAAGAGACCAATTGGACCTCTTGCGAAATACCCCCTTTGAACTTTTCAACAAGTTGTACTTTTTTCGCTGCCTATCACTCGGACCCGAAGGAAGCAAAGAACACCCTTCACAATGCAGTTGAGTCTCCTATGGAAGGCGCCCGAAGTTAATCCGGCGAACCACAAAGCCAGGTCGGTGCCTATTCTGAATCCTTACGACAAGTATGGACGGACTTTCTTCTTTTCGACTTTCGGATTCATGATTGCGTTCCTGTCATGGTACGCATTTCCTCCACTGGTAAGTATTTGATCCAAATTATATGCGCCCGCCTCCTTCTTTTTCCCTTCTTCCGGTGGCTAACTTACTCTGTTCCATAGATGGGAAAAACCATCAAGAAAGACCTGGCTTTGACCCAGGCCGAAGTTGCCAATTCTAACGTCCTTGCTTTGACCGCAACGTAGGTTCACCCTTTACTTCCCCCCCCCTCCCCCCCCAAATATGCATAGAATTTTCTTCTAACACTTGGGAAATATAGTCTCGTCGTCCGTCTCTTCATCGGCCCTCTTTGCGACCGCTTTGGTCCCCGTCTCTGCTTTGCCGGAATCCTGCTCGCAGGTTCAATTCCCACTGCCCTTGCTGGACTTGTCCACAACGCAACCGGCCTCCTCGCCCTCCGCTTCTTCGTGGGCGTCTTGGGAGCCACATTTGTCCCTTGTCAAGTCTGGTCAACTGGTTTCTTCGACAAGAACGTTGTTGGAACCGCCAATGGACTCATGGCCGGTATTGGTAACGCTGGTGGTGGAATCACATAGTGAGAACTCTGATCTACATCTTACATCTGGATCACAAAATCCTAACCTTAACACCCAGCTTCGTCATGCCCGCAATCTTCGACTCCTTGGTTCACGACCGCGGCCTGACTCCACACAAAGCCTGGCGCGTAGCCTTCGTGGTCCCTTTCATCCTCATTGTTGCGATGGCCTTGGGCATGATATTCATTTGCGAAGACACGCCAACTGGTTCATGGGCCGATAGGCACAACTTTACTCCACGCACAATCGAAGGTAAGATCGTGGATGCGACCGGAAACATCAACGACGCCCCCACCGCAGACGAGTCTCCCAAGGGTGCCCCGTACTCAGAGAAAGACAAGAAGACTAGCGACCCGGAGAACGCTAGTAGCAGCGCAAGCATTGACTTGGAAACCATCGTTCAGAGCGAGGTCATTCAGGCTCCTACCCTTCAGGAGGCTATACAGGTCATTTTCTCACTGCAATGTCTTATGCTCGCGGCACCGTATGCTTGCTCCTTCGGTGGGGAGTTGGCGATTAACTCGATTCTGGGATCATACTACATCAAGAACTTCAAATACCTTGGGCAGACGAACTCCGGAAGGTGGGCCGCTATGTTTGGTCTTCTCAACGTTTTCTTCAGACCTGCTGGTGGGATTATCGCGGACATCATTTACAGACATACGAAGAGTGTCGCGGCGAAGAAATGGTGGCTTGTCTTCATCGGCTGCATGCAAGGTGTTTTCTGCCTGGCTATTGGAATCCTGAACCCACACGACGAATCTACGATGTTTGGGCTTGTTGCGTAAGTCACCTGACACTCCCCATACTTTTTCCTTCCTCCCCTACTCTTTTTTCGACACGCTAACAAGGAGTTACATACAGTGGATTGGCATTCTTCATGGACGCTTCTAACGGCGGCAACTTCGCCTTGGTCCCGCACGTGCACCCATTCGCCAATGGTATTCTATCGGGAGTAGTCGGCGCTGCGGGCAACTTGGGCGGTGTCATTTTCAGTGTCATCTTCCGATACAATGGCACAAATTATGACAAAGTCATCATGATCATCGGGGCAATCTGTATCGGAATCAACCTTGGAATCAGTTGGATAAGGCCTATCCCGAAGGGGCAGATTGGTGGGAGATAAGAGTTGCCGTCTTTTTTTCACCTAGTAATTATTTATAGCTAGTATGATATCTTTGTATCTTTTTTCTCCTTCTTTATGATTGGTTTATGATTAATGGTGGTGTTTTTTTTCTGAATTTCCGAGTTTCTTTCCTTCCCCCCCTCCCTCTTGACTTGTACTTGCCGAGGGAGCTCCTTGAGTAGATAAAACTGTATCTATTAGATTTGGCATGCGATATCATGTATGGCTCGTATTATTGTTTCACAATTAAGGCAGCACTGTGCTCCAGTTGGAGGTTTCGGCAAAAGAGATAGAGCACACGCGTGAAAATGAGGGGAACATTCCGGCAACAAGTCGAATAGGGTATCATACTTTGGGGCATACTCGTGCCCCGTGGTACCCCTTACTTTGGCACAAGGTGTAACACCCATCCAACGCCAAGAGGCGCCACGAGGCCCCTTGATGCTCACACGAAAGCACTCGGAACATGGCACGTGACTGAAGGAAGGATGGCTGCACGTCGGGTTGATGGGCAAGACATAAGAAGGGGAGGAGGATGATAGTTATCAGTTGTCTCTGTGGCGATTCGCACCATTTGGAGGCGCGGCGAGGGGTAACTGGAGAGGCTCTCTGGGCTTTGGCACATACTCGTAAACACATACCGAGACTTAGGTCGTTGCACGGGCGTTCAAACGAGTCCTCCAAGAGCTTCGAGTAGACGGGAGGAACTACAATAGGAGGAGGAACCAGGAGAATAACGGCATCATGTACTCGTACCGGTAAGTCCGTCGAAAGAGTCCCAGAGATCCAGTTAGCCTTTCTAATGCTCACGGAGAACCCATCCAATAGCGCCACAGCCTACACAACTACCGCCATCTCTCCCATCTTTTTTACGGCATGGGGAACCCCCCCCCCGCCACAACTTGTTCCTTTCCCAGCCACTCCTCATGATCATCACTACGCCCCCTTCCTTTTAACCCATCACAACCCAACCACCAGCGCCCCCCCTCCCACCAATTCGGAAGAATTCAGCGGCAAATCGAATGCCTATCCCCCCTTCGCAAGTGATAATCGCGGGGCTCCGAGGTTCCCCTATCTTACAACGATATGCAACGCCATCTCCCCGCCATCCCACCATCGTTCCTCTCATTGAGCTTCGCCCTCATCTCATCCCCAAACGACACGGTGGGAAGCCTTAAACTAGAGCACTAACAACATTCAATTCCGCTCAGTATTACATGTTAAGTTTGTCCAAATACGGTTAATAGTCGGTTGGTTCGGTTTTCTTGGCAAGGTTAACTGACATCTTGGCAATTTTAACAGAAAATAACTGTAGGCACCATTGTGTTTCCCTCACCCAACTTCAAATCCCTATTGCTCGCCCAAAAGTTAAGGGCGCTGTTTGGCACACTGTGAGCTGTTCGCTATCTCAAATCATGGCTTGCGATTGGAGGCCGAAAACTAACCAACAGCATACGGTACCCGAAAAACCTGCTTACATAACCTCTCTTTGCATAGTGTGATTGGCTAGTTTCCAAATCGCAATCGCAAGTCACGATTTAAGAAACAGCTCAAATCATGATGTGCCAAGCACGCCCTAATATTTCCGGAATCCCTTTCTATTTTCGAGGCCTCCAGTTTATTGTCTATCAAAAAATAGATAGAGAAAAAAATAAAAAATAAAAGTTGTCGAGGAGTCTTAGCAGTTTGGAGTGGGCATTTTTCAAGTCGAATGTGCTCCGGTTAAAGGTTCCCTCCACCATATCCAGCTCCCAGGCTCACTCCAGGCTGCCAGGCTCAGCCAAGAAGATTGCCCGCACGACTGATCTTCAACACACCATCTGGCAGTCACATCCTACTCGTAGAATTTGCGACTGTCCGTTCATCACTGCCATAATCAGCGGTGAGCATCTAGCGTCGGACAGAACACACCTACAGAAGCGGCAGGATCCTCTGCATGCACTTGCCGTGTGGCACGGTGTGGCGTCGTGCAGGTGTCTCTCCCGCGGGTGGTGATATCGATCCTCTGGTATGGCACGAAGCAGCGGCCGTGAGACGAGCGGTCAGTAATTTTACATGCTTCTCAGAATAAAGCGTGGATGGAATGTAGCTTGTCATATGTCCCCGCCTCGAAGTGGATCACGCGCATTTCTCCTGTCATGATACAATTGCCGTGCCGGTGATTGTGCCACAGTCTGGGTTTCTCACGCTTTAATCACGGCATGTCACTCGGCTGGATTTACGGTTCGGGTGGTAGCATCTGGCAACTTGCCATTCTGTGCTCGGGAGGGTGCGGTGCGGTAACGTGCTCGAGTACTCTTAGACTTAGCACCGGGCGTCGTCAGCCGACCGTCATCAAGGATAGTTGCGTTCACAACATCTTTGCCAAGAATTCCTCGTGAATGATAATAATAATTATGATAATAGCTTCTATTTCGCGTTGCTCATAATTTAGTTAGGGAAAAGAATGTGTGACGGCCAACCTTTTTTTTTTTTTTTTCCATAGGACAGGGCTACATAATACAGATTATCAACTGGTACATATTGTCCAGTACAGTTAATGTAATTAATTCTCGGTTACAAAATGTTACAAATGAAATCCTCAAGTTGAAAATATATGAGGACGACAACCAATTGAGAAGAGATATATAATAGAGAAGGAAGTAGACTAGATGGAAGTGCTGTCATCTGGGAGTGATGGGCAAGATTTATCTGATAAATAAGCTTCTGATTCTTCATAAATGATATATTAGCCTCGATTAGAAACAAGAATGATAGTATGATAGCCTATCATACCAGTATACAGATCATAATAGGTGATTTGTGACCTGTACCATGCAAGCCTATCTCATGGGGAAGAAGAGGAAAAAACTGAGCGCCACATTTGCTTTCCCCGACCATGAGCAAAGGCGAAATGGACAAAAAGCACAAGCCACCCAGACACCCTCCTCACTCAAATGACTAAGCTTGGTAAAAACTCGGTAAAGCACTATACATGCACCGTATGCATCATGCTTATTGAACCCGCCACCGGGAATCTCGACAGAGGTCGCTGTCCAAATCACAATAGGCTCAACAGTGCGAGTTAGACTAACAAAATAACGAACACCAGTCAATAAGGCCTGGTAAGCTCCGCCTTCCTGAGCTATGCTCCATTTGGATAACAATATTCTTTCGTGGAGTCTTTTGGCTCTGGGGAGGGAGGGAATCCGAGCTTGATCTAGGTTGGTGGAGGTGGATTTAAGAGGTGAATACTCGAGTACCGGCACAGTGTTGCGGGTGAAGAGACCGGTAAGCGATTTCTCTGTAGAAGGCCGGCCAATTTGGATGCGTTCAAGTGGGGGTGTCCGAGTAGCATGTGGCTTTGTCTAGGATGGAAGATAGGATTGCTTGATATCAGAATTTAAGGTGGGACAATGCGATTCCACGGTATTTTGTCCTAGTGTAACTTGCGGTAACGTACCGTATTTCCGGTATTCGAACACCAGCTGTATTACTGGACTATGCCAACCGGGCACTGTACCGGTATTGTGGGATCCTGGCGGGAATGGAGGGTCTAGCTCCCATCCTTCCGATCTGTATCGTTATAGTTTTCTCCTATGCAGCCGTAAAAATACAAATCTCACAGCATTTTCCCCATCCACCAATCCCCCCGAGAAACGCAGGATCAAGATCAACATAAACAAAAGTTTCAGATTTCACAAATCATAACCGTACAAGCACCTATCACAGCACAATATCTTCAGAGCGTGCTCTTGCCACCAAGAACAACAGTATCCAACCACTCGCTCATGTGTCCAATAACGGCCTCCGGATCCTCCACCATAGCCCAGTGGGCAGTCTCCACAACCCGGACGGTAAGCTGTGAGATAAACCGCTTCTGAGGTTCGGCCATAGAAGGCGGAAGAGCCACGTCATGTCTCGCTCCGATGAAAAGGTACGGCACCTTGACCCCATCAAACTGAAGACTTTTCCATCAGTCAGCATCATATCAACTGGTGGCGACAGCAACAAGGGTGGTGCGAATACTCTTTCTCATCCTCATAGTTCACCTTCCCAGCCTTATACCAGTTCAGAGGCCCGTGGAACCCATTCCTCTCGAATTCCTTCGTAAAGTAGTGCAAATCCTCCTCGGTCATGAACTTGCTCCTCTTGAGATCTCCAACACTCTCGACGATATCCTTATCCACCATGAAATTGCCCCGCTCATCTCCAAGACCTCTGTGCAACCCCTTAAGGAACTGCCGAATCTTGCCGGGTGCTTCGGTATCCTTCTCTGTCTGTGGGTCCTGAAACGCTATTTGGTATTTGAACGAGGGGATTTTTGTTGCTACCAGCTCACGAATGGGGATGTATTCTCGCATTGGGGATGCAAAAGGTGTACAAACGTTGGCGATATGAGATACTATCTCGCTGTTGTAGAGGTATATTCTCCACGTTATCATTCCACCCCTGGAGTTTTGCTAATGTATTAGTACTCGTGGATGCCAAGACGGCGCAGAGCAAATATTGCAGTACCAATCGTGCCCGAAAAGGATCACTTTCGGAACATTTAGGATCTTAAGTAACTCTACCATGTCAGCTACATGGTTTTTGACGGAGTATGCTGATATGTCTGCCGGTGGGACTCTAGGTGCATCCTAGTAATTTGTTAACCGCTCTATTTTTTTTTTTTTTTAAAAAAAAAAGAGATTTAGGCATAGCAATAAACGAACTGTTTGCCCATATCCCAGCATGTCGGGGACGATCACGCAGAAACCCTTCTCCAAAAGAAAAGGGATCATGAAACGATAGCCATCTACAGCTATCATTAGCTATCCCGTCCAAGCTCTCCTTTCCGAAGAGACGTACACCATAGATCCGGGAACCCGTGGATCTATCACCACCAACTCAGTTAACGATGATGACCCAAAATTATGAGCAAACTTACACAAAGAATAGTTCCCTTGACAATTCCAGTTGGCCTACCATAGACATAGTCTAGGACACCAATAAAGTGAGCCGTCTGCAGCACAACTTCCACGGTAGCCACCTCTCGCTCGGGATCAGTGCATACGATAATTCTTCCCATTGACCACCTGAAACTTATGCGTGACCCTAGGGTCACCATCGGGGCGAATAGCTTTAATATTGTTGGTCGCCATGTTGTTCCCTCCTTCTCTTCGCTACCTCACACACAATACGATCAAGGGAGCGTAATGAGAGAGGAAGAAGCGGGCAGCTTATATAACTATCCCCGCGGAAACCTTACGCTCTACCGCAGACCACACACCCACTGACATCACTGCAGCATTCAGAAATCCTTCAAGGAAGACACTTTATGGGGCGTGCGGATGGGGGGGGAGGGTGGTCGGCGAGGAAACCGCTCAGCGGGAAGGTACGAGTAATATGATAGCACAATTCGAATTGGGCCGAGCGCTAAGCCTATTAGGTTCTGCCCACGGAGCATTCACTTACTCGGTCGGGTGCCGGTAGTACTATACGAGTAGTTCTTCCCTCCCGAATCACCGGTAGTGGGCGAGACCGAACTGAAACACCTTGCACTTATACTCGTGGGTACTCGTATAGTACCGGTACCGGTGGGGTGCCTGCTGTACCAGCACAGGGATGGGCGCCAGTTGGAATACAGGTAGCAGTATTCCATAATTATATTATTATTATGAAGGTATATTGGCCGTGGTTGTGCCGGTATGGGTAGTGCATTCTCCTCCCTAGACTTGGAAATCGATTCCAGTGACGACGGTAGGATCAATTGACCAACTTTTAGTTTTAAAACGAGTATCTACCCCTGCGGCGGTAGAGGTAGCTGGAATTGGAGGCTTTGTCGGCCTTATATAGGGAGCTTTGAATATAGCGCTCATATTGTGTGAAGCCAGCTTCTAGAATCATACAGCTAAACAAAGCATCTCAGATACGATCTCCCAAGTTTAGGATAGTAGGCAAGTAAAATGGAGGTCTTCCCGTAGGAATCTGGTAGCAATTTAGAAAGGGTCTTGGCAAAATCCTGCGCTAAAATCTGAAAACGCTCTTAGATTCTCAATCTGACAAATGTCTGAACCAGGAGGGTGGGGGAGGGGGTGGTTCAGATTAAGGACTTTAAAAAGTTTGGAAATAAAGAGGCGATGGGATAAGGAATCCTCCAGACTATGCTGAATCCAATGAAAATGATATTAGTCTCCAGTATAAATAAATAACTTGGCATAGAGATAACTGAGCCATTGACTATAGGAAGAAAGAGATCAAATTTTTTTTCTACCATCTATCAGTCCTGATGAAGCAGTTTCTTCAGAAGAGAATTCTTCTCTTATTCATTATTATCCATCGAAGCCTTGCCCAGCAACAAATATGATGAAATCATTTCTATCTAACATGGAGTAACCTCAGTCCATCTTCCTGGTCAGCAACTGCATGGAAGTATCTTTATGCATCTAAGGATGATTGTGTATTCATTTTGACAATGGGAATTGGAGTTTCAGTTTTTCAGCAACTACTAGACTCAGGCTTTGAGACTGCTTGGAATACTATGCCTATCCTACGAGATGATGTTGTGTCAAGTGTAAAAGCTCATGTGCATTATTGATCCTTGACCTCCGCTGATACTTTATGCCTTATCCAACATTACCTCAACTCAACAATGACTGATTATAGTCTTCAAATTATTTTTAGCATAAATCCTGCAGTGTATTCAAGGTATCGGAATTGGGCTTTATCTGCTTTACAGGCAGTATTACGGACCTTCTATGAAGCACAAGTTACCTGGCCAACAAAACAGCAATGCGATCAGTATTTCTCTCTTATCCAGCACCAACATCCTCCCTTACAATTTACTATTGGTTTTAATGATAGCTGTCATCTTTCAATTGCAGCAACAGCAAATAATGACTTGCAAAATGCCTATTACAATGGCTGGTATTGTCACGAACGTGGCTTAGCATGAAAAAGGTTTTCACGTGATACATGGTTATGAGTCACAGGTATGTTATTGTTTTGCGCATATGACCTATTCAGGTTATATGATTTGTTATGTGTAGGATTTGTGATGCTTTCGCACATGGCTCAAGTATAAGTCATGGGACGTACGCCGGATAAGTATGCCTTGCGAGGGTGCCTTGCGGGTAAGCCTTGCGCATATGATATATGTTTCGCACATGACCTCATTATGAAGTCATGGGTTTCGCGCATATGACTCAGTCGAGTCATATGACTTGTTTATTGTGTTATGATTGGTTTATGAGTTTTGTACATGACCTCACTAGGAGGTCATGGGTTTTGAGTATGTGATCACTTTGGTCACATGACTAGTTTGTTATGATTTGGTTTTGCACATGTGACCACTTTAGGTCACATGACTAAGGACGGGAAGAATACTATATAAGGAGGTCGATGTGGCCGAGGAAGATAGGTTCTTCACGCTTTGTTCTAAGTACTTTTCCTGGTCCTTGCTGTCGCTTCGCCCCAAGCGTTTCTTTCGCCATCATGATGGGCCTTGATGCCTTTGATTCTGGGGGAGATATCTGAGTTCGCTCAGTAGTTCCTGGGGTCTTTGGTGTTGAGGTCTGTTAGGTGTTGCGTGGTGGATAACTTGTTTGCGTCTCGTTTCGTTGGGTTGGTTATCTCACGATACTAGCACTTCCAGCACTCATCACGGTCGCTTCTGAGCCCCTTACGGTAAAATGTTTACGGCTTCCTGTCTATCGTCTACTCGCAGGTTTCGCGTTTGTTTGGGGGGATTGAACATTGCGTTTTGGGAGGATCACCCGTGTCGTTCTTTGGACCAGCTCATGTCTTTTGTTGGGTTTTAACGGAGTTCTTAGTTTTCGCGATACAAAACGCCCTTGGGTTAGACTGATGACCTTCCCAAGTATCAACACGTCGTACTGGCCGCATCACTTCCTCAAGGGCGGGGGCCTCGCCGGCCCCTCCCTGCCTTGTTACTTTACATTTCTACGGTCGGAATCCTACGATGTTGTTTATCACCGTTCCCTTGGAGTTTTGTCCTTGCTGCATTTACAGCGATTCAGTCAGGTGTCTCCTCCTCGCCTCTGTGGAGATGGCTTTGACCCTTAAAAACTCGTACCCCCAGGTGTGGTTATTGTTGCTGACTGGGGTGGTGTGGGATGATTGGCTGCTGGACACTCGCGTTGTCTGTACGTCTGGGTGGTTCGGTTGTGGTCTGTAGTTGGCAGCTTCACCTATTGCAAGTGGGGCCTACCTTCTGTTTGTCTGCTTCTGTTCGTCTGCCCTCCCCCTTCTTGTCGCGTCAGTTGGGGATGCCTCTTGCCCGTCGTTCGGTCCGTGCCTGTTGCCGGACCTGTGGGGCTGGCTTTGGCTGGCTCTGCTTACTCTTTCCCGGCTCGGTTAGACTTCGGTTTGGCTGGGCTGGATGGTGTGGCTGGTGCTGGTACCTTCGGGTATTGGTGCTGCCTCCTCTGTGGCTCCCGGCTTCAGCTGGTGGGCTCCACTCAGCTATATGGAGTCGAGGGTTGTGGCTCTGTTGGCGTGGCCAAGACTAGTGGCTGCCCGATGGGGTTAGGTATAGCTGTCCTGTGGCTGTTGGGTGGTTGATCTGCCTGAGGGGCTGAGGGGGCTGGATGGGCTCTGTGGTAACTGGTGTGTGGGGCTTGGGGGGGGCTGATTAGGGGGGGAGAGGCACCTGCGAGCACCGGTTGGGCATGTGTCAGGTTGGGCGATGTCTAATTAAGTGTTTCCAGCCTGATGGGGCTGTTGGGTGAAGCTGCTGCGTGCTGTAAAGCTCCTCAATGACCCGGATGGTTGATGGCCACCTGTGCGGATAGTCAGTTGCGACCACCTGGTTGGACTGGTTTGGGTCTTGCGTGCTGGGTTTTGTGGGATTTGTTTGGTTTCTTTGGTTTGGCAATGGGCATGGCTGGCAGGGGCAAGGCACCACGGGTAGGAGATAGGCCCTACTGGCCATTTAGGTCTGTTACCACCCCTATGTATTTCCTTTGTTTATGATTTTGTTTTGGGGGACAGGCAGCAGGTACAGGTCCTCCTCACCATTATGCTCCTCGGAGGCACTTGGCAAAGTGGGTTTATAGGGTCGACAGCCTGACATGTGGATGCGAGAGGTGGACATGTGTGTCACCTCCTCTCTGCCATTGTGTCACCTGTAGTTTATATTTGTTTTGGTTTTGTTAGTTTTCTACTATGGCGGAGGTGGTTTTGCGTGACGGTGTTTAGACCGAGTGGTAGTGATTTTATGGTTGTTGGACGAGGAACCTGGTTGGGTTGGTCTTTTGCTCAGCTTCGGCTACGCTTAGTGCTGGTTGGCTTCATACTAGAGGGGCTACGGACTTGGACCGGGGTGGGCGCTGGGTTGTTTGATGGTCTTGTAATTAGTTTCCATGCAGGCATGACTCGGGGATGGCAGGTGCGGGACCGTAGACTTAGTTAGCTTAGGATTAGTGGTATACCGGCTAGCGGTATCCCTGTGTTAGCAGGCGCTCGTCGTATGCCAGTGTTAGCGGTATGAGTTTAAATAAAAATTAGATTGACTTCTAAGTACTTTTCCTACTTATTACTTTAACAAATATAAAACACCTTCACTATCTTTATCTTTATTGCAACATTATCGTGACGCCAAGGAAGGCGCTTTATGAAGAGAGTTAGAGAAAGCTTACGATAGGCGTTCCCGATAGAAGACAAAGGTCTGGTACTATCGGTAACATAGGCAGAGGCCTAGAGCTATCGAAAGACGAAGGAAGGAGAAGAGAGAAAGAGAAGTATCTTTCCCCGTCGCCAAGAACTAACTATCTAAGGAGGGATCGTTACATTATAAAGCGTCACCTAGTACGATGCCAAACGATACAAGACGGCATTCTTCAATCCAGACAGGGAAGGAGATATCGACATCGACGATCAAAACCTTAACCTAGGAAGATTCAGCGACGCCCTAGATCACGTCTCAGCAGAGCCCTCGAGAGCAGCAAGCCCAGTAACCCCAGAGAAAGGATTACCAGTTGATAGCTCTCCTGCAGGAACCCCATGACCCGAGAGAATGTCGGGATCAGCAGCACCTGTGCCACTGGCCCCAGCCGCTCCGGCACCAGGAACTAGCATACTTGGAATGACTGAAAATCAGTTTCAGGTATTTCTCACAGCAACACGAAACACAGGACAAGGAAATGTCCAACGACCGAAAGCAAAGGAACCCGACACATATGAAGGAGCTGAAGACAAGCTACCAATATTCTTAGCGTAATGCGAAGGATATTTTGCTGTTAAGAGATATGGAGATCAACATGATGAGATCAAGATTCCATATGTGGAATCTCTGCTCAGAGGACTTGCAGGACAATGGATCATGCCTTTCCAAGATGGAAGGAAGTAGAGGGAATGGGTCACATACGAAGAGTTCAAGGCGACACTCTTCGAACAATTTGGAGATCCCAACACCAAAGAAACAGCAAGACAAAAGCTAGAAAAACTCCAACAGGGAAAACAAACATTCTCGGCATACTGAAACAAATGCCAACGATTGGAATACGAGGCCGAGTTTGATGATGCTACTCTCTACATCATCCTCCTGAGAAACTGCAGCAAGAGACTCTGAGAGGCATGGGGAATCTCCGACCTGCACTATATGACAGCCGAACGATTTGCAAGATGGGCAATCGATAAAGAAAGCAAATTAAACACGGTTCGAAGCAACTTGGAAAACACTATAGCGCATAGGGTGGTCCAATCATCCAGGAATGTGGATGGGACCTTCAAACCACAAGTACCTCTAGGAGAAAGTAGAGCATTACCACCAGGCGAGCCAATGGAGTTAGACAAATCAAGAGCAGGACCTGCTCTGAACCTGTCTAAGGAAGAATACGCCAGAAGAATGAATGGGAAACTCTGCCTAAGGTGCGGAAAAGCAGGATATCGGATACGAGAATGCAGAAGCCAACCTGACAACGGATACCAAGGAAACAGAGCTGTTGGAAATAATCGTTTCCAAAATCAAAAAAGGAGCAACATCCGCGAAATGATAGCAGAAGATTCACCAGTGGAAAACGACGAGGGTTTCCAGCAAACGGTGGTCTGGGAGACCCAAGATGTGGACCTGGAAAACCCATCAAGTTAGCGAACTACTACAAGGCACTACACACGCAAAGAGGAGAAGAAGATGGAGATCATGTGATGATCAAAACGAAGATATACAACGAAGAAAACCAAGAAATAACAATATATGCAATGCTCGACTCTGGAGCTACTGAAGACTTTATCGACAAAGAAATATGCGACAAATACGGCCTCCACACCAAACAAGCGAAGAAAGCGAGACAAGTCTACTTAGCGGATGGAAATCCAAGCGCTATGGGTCCTATAACCCATACAGCGACAGTACCTATGGGCATTGACAGCCATTGGGAAACGGCAACCTTTCATGTAGCAGATCTAAAAAACCATGAGATAGTCCAAGGGATGCCATGGTTATGGAAGCATAATCCGACGATCGATTGGAACGAGAACAAGATGACCTTTACAAGCGAACTATGTGCAACACGATGTCTCAACAGTTCACCTGTGGTCTACTCAACACCTATACGAGAAGTGGAAGAAGAAACTTTGCATGCAAAGTTCACCGAGATGCGGCAAGATAAGAGAGTCCGGATACAAAGGCTGGACCAAGAGGCAAGAGTGCCTACCAAGGGTTCCAAAGGGGTAGCAGGACACGACCTATATGCCAATGAAGGAATCGAGATATCTGCCAACGGGCAGGCAACGATAGCGACGGGAATAGCGATTATACTACCAGAAGGCACCTATGGACGAATAGCACCCCGCAGTGGTCTAGCGGTCAAACATCGACTCATGACCATGGCAGTAGTGATCAACGTTAACTATATAGGTGAAATCAAAGTGGTCCTGGCCAACCTAGCTCAAGAGGACTACCAAGTCCAGAAAGGCCATCAAATCGCACAGTTGATAATCGAAAAAATCAACAATGAGGATCTGCAAAAAGTAGATCAACTGGAAGAAACCATAAGAGGAGAAAAGGGATTTGGAAGCACGGACCTAAACCAGCCCGATACAACAAAAAGAATCGAGATCAAAGAAATCACAGCATAAGCCTTTAGAAGGTACTATCGGAGAGGAGATACAACAGGAATTCTCAAATGGACATGTGAAGACGAAAAAGCAGTCCTAGCGAAAATCATCATCAGCACGGAGCTAGCAATCCAGGATAAGAAATACCAAAGCAAAAAGTGATGGAAAGAATTGGTTCCAAAAGAATATCATCAATTCACGAATCCATTACAAGAAGAGGAAGCTATGGAGCTACCACCTCGAAGACCAGGAATTGATTACAAAATTCAGTTGGACAAAGATGAAAAAACGGGAAAAACAAAAGAGATTCCCTACAAGAAGCTATACCGAGTAGGAGAAGCAGAGCTAGAAGAACTTAGAAAGTACATCCAGCAAAACTTAAAGAGAGGATGGATCAGGGACTCTTTCGCATCAGGAGGATCCCCAATACTATTCGTCAAAAAGAAAGACGGAAAAAAATGAGACTCCGTGTGGACTACAGAGCCCTCAATTTGGTTACCAAGAAAGACCGATATCCACTACCTTTGATTGGAGAAGCACTGGATAGACTGCGGTCAGCAAAATACTTCACCAAACTCGACATCAAGGATGCGTACTACCATATACGCATCAAGGCAGGAGACGAATGGAAGACTACATTCACCTCAAGATATGGAATGTTTAAATACTTGGTTATGCCCTTCGGGCTAACCAACGCACCGGCTTCATTCCAGAGATGGATCAACAAAGTACTTAATAAATACCTCGACATATGTTGCATCGTATACTTGGATGATGTACTCATATATTCGGAAAATATACAACAACACCAAAAGGATATCAGCAATATTCTGGCCGCAATACAAGGATCAGGAATGAAGATCAAACCGACAAAATGCGAATTCCATAAGGAAGAAACGGAATACGTCGGATTTATCATCAATTGAAGAGGCGTCATGGTCGACCCTGTCAAAACAGCAGCCATATGGGACGGGGCCAAACCAAACAACAAGACAGACGTTCAATGCTTTATGGGATTCTGCAATTTTTATCAAAGGTTCATAGAGGGATTTAGCAGGCTTGCAAAACCACTCTATAACCTAACAAAGAAAGACAAGAAATGGGAATGGGAAGAAACGGAACAAAAAGCATACGATGCAATACGGATGCATCTAACCTTGGCACCCGTACTGGTTTATTTCAACCCAAACCGAAGGACAATGATTGAAACGGACGCCTCAAAATATGTATGCTCAGGCATACTATTGCAACAATGTGATGATGGAAAATGGAGGCCAGATTCTTACCGATCCAAGACAATAACCCCGGCAGAGTCTAACTACGATGTTGCAAATAAAGAACTATTAGCAATAGTTTAAGCATTAAAAGAATGGAGGAGATCCGTTTTGAACAATGACCATTCAGTCCGAGTTCTAACTGACTACAAGAACCTGGTCCCGTTCATGACTATGAAAGAACTGAACGACCGCCAGATAAGATGGATGGAACACCTCAGCAAATACAATTTCAAAATCGAATACCGACCAGGCAAAGAGAGCGGAAAGCCAGATGCTCTTACAAGGATTGCAAGCGACAAACCACAAACGAAAGAAGACGAAAGAATCAAACAAAAAACACGAACCCTATTACTAAAAACCTACTTCGAGGCAATGGAGGTTATCCAATTCACATCAACGGAGGAAAGAGGAATTGAGAACGCAAATGAGAAAGACAAATCAATTCAGGCAATAAGTGAAACCTTGGAAGGAGGGAAAAAAGAGATGAAAGGAATTGCTCTGGGTTTATGCCAATGGAAGGACGGAAATATGTGGTACAATGGAAAACAAGAGATCTAGGAAGATGAGGGGATAAGGACAGACATCACACGACAACACCATGATATCTGAATGGCAGGACACAGGGGAACGGCTAAAACCACAGAATTCATCACAAGGTCATTCTATTGGCCAGCACTGCGCGAAGATGTCAAACGATATGTCAAAAACATCCACATATGCCAAAGGACGAAAACAGCTAAACACGCACCATATGGATTACTAAAATCAAACGAAGTTCCCGAACAACCATGGGAAACAATTACTATGGATTTCATCATGGACCTACCTATATCGGAAAATTGCGATAGCATCCTGGTCGTGGTGGATCGTTTGACCAAAATGAGTCATTTCATTCCGGTTAGAAAAGAGATCATCATGAGGGATTTTATACAAACATTCTTCAGAGAGGTCTTTCGACTTCACGGCCTCCCAAAGAATATCATTACCGATTGAGGAACACTATTCACATCGGGACTATGGAAGAAAGTAAGCGGAGAAATGGAAATAGAAAACAGAATGAGTACAGCGTTCCACCCACAAACAGATGGATAAACGGAACGGGTAAATGCGATACTCGAATAATATTTAAGGGCCTACGTCAATTATCAACAAGATGATTGGTACAAGCTGTTATCTATGGCCGAATTCGCATACAACAATGGAAAGCAAGAAACAATCGGCACGACACCGTTCTTCGCGAATTACGGACAACATCCACAAAGTCAGACCACAAATCATATGATTAATGATGTGATACCAGATAAAACTGATATGGGAAAACTACACAAAACATTACAGTACGAAATGAGTCAAGCACAACAATGACAAAAGGAACAATACGATAAACACCGAAGACCACATCCGAACATACAACCGGGAGATATGGTATGGCTAATACCACACAATATCCATACAACACGACCATCAAAGAAATTGGACTACAAGAAAATCGGACCATTCAGGATATTGGTAAAAGTGGGCAGCCGAGTTTATAAACTCAACCTTCCCCCCTCGATGCAAATACACAACACATTCCACATCTCACTCCTCGAATTACACAATGACAATAAGTTTCCATCCCAAACACTTATTCCTCCCCCTCCAATCGAACTCGATGGAGAACCAGAATACGAGCTCGACGAAATAGTCAACTCCCGCTTCTTCCACGGTCACCTCCAATATCGAGCCAAATGGACAGGATATTCGTCCGAATACGATAAAACTTGCTACTTCGCACACAACTTTGAACATGCACAAGATACCATCTCAACCTTCCACCAGCAATACCCAGGCAAGCCCGGCCCAGGTGACGATCACGTTCAACCAAGACAAAGGTGAGGGAAAGACTCCCGCGCCAATGCAACAACATGAGCGCTGGGGTGATAGCCCCCACCAAACTACACCCAACAGCCCGAAATACTCATTCATGGGGCCGACTGATGAAGAGCTCAAGGAAAGGGAACAATAAGTACAGCATAACGCCATGTCATGGACGGTATGCTATGATGACGGGTGCCAAACACATTTTGGCAACAAAGAAGGCTCGGGATGGTTCCCGAGGGAATGTTGGAAAAGTTGTCCACGCCCGGACCACGTCCTGAAGCATTGGCAACAATGCTTCAGAAATGGGTGCAGAATGCACAGGGCACAGAAAATATCTGCGGGATTCTACCTACAGAAAGATGGAAGCAGGAAAGAGTTGGAAGGAGAGGATGGCAGAAAGGCATGGGCCGCGAGGATGCGGTCCAGGGAGGAAGGGGCCCAAAACTCCTCAGCAGACACGGAACCGGACGTCAGGAGCCTACACAGGCAGATCCGGGGACTCCGAGAACAACTTGGCCAAGCCGAGGCCACAATTTCGGCAAACGACAAAACGATCGCAGAGCTAAGACAGCTGAACGATAATCAGCAGCACACGATCGAGATGGCGAATCTGACCCTACAATCGGTAAGGGTCAGATGGAGGACGGCAGATGAAAAGTTCCACAAGCTGAGAAGGACAATGCGCTCGGCAGGACGGGAACTATTGAAACTGGAAGAAAAAGCCTAATGGGACTCAAGCTTAGGAGGAGGGGAGCTAATGTCATGAACGTGGCTTAGCATGAAAAAGGTTTTCACATGACACATGGTTATGAGTTACAGGTATGTTATTGTTTTGCACATATGACCTATTCAGGTTATATGATTTGTTATGTGTGGAATTTGTGATGCTTTCGCACATGGCTCAAGTATGAGTCATGGGACGTACGTCTGATAAGTATGCCTTGCGAGGGTGCCTTGCGGGTAAGCCTTGCGCATATGATTTATGTTTCGCACATGACCTCATTATGAGGTCATGGGTTTCGCGCATATGACTCAGTCGAGTCATATGACCTGTTTGTTGTGTTATGATTAGTTTATGAGTTTTGTACATGACCTCGCTATAAGGTCATAGGTTTTGAGCATGTGATCACTTTGGTCACATGACTAGTTTGTTATGATTTGGTTTCGCACATGTGACCACTTTAGGTCACATGACTAAGGGCGGGAAGAATACTATATAAGGAGGTCTATGCGGCCGAGGAAGATAGGTTTTTCACGCTTTGTTCTAAGTACTTTTCCTACTTATTACTTTAACGAATATAAAACACCTTTACGATCTTTATCTTTATTGCAACGTTATCATTACGCCAAGGAAGGCACTTTACGAAGAGAGTTAGAGAAAGCTTACAATAGGCGTTCCCGATAGAAGACAAAGGTCTTGTACTATCGGTAACATAGGCAGCAGCCTAGAGCTATCGAAAGATGAAGGAAGGAGAAGAGAGAAAGAGAAGTATCGTTCCCCGTCGCCAAGAACCAACTATCCAAGGAGGGATCGTTACAGGTATTCAGTACACTTGACCTTTAATATATTCATATTTGCACCAGATGGTACAATTATTCATGCTACTATAAATGCTCCAGGTAGTTGGCATGATGCAGCAATATCTTGCAACCTATTTGCCAACCTACTACATTATACACCAGAAAGGTATTGGGTAATTGGAGATACTACCTTTGCTACCTCTAATGACCTAGTTGGTCAAATAATCACCCCTCTAAAATCGAATTCTACCAGCTATCCTGGTAATACTACTACTTGCTATCAGTTTATTAGGTTTAATGAGAAACTGGTCTCAGCATAACAGGCAGCCGTGTGGGGAATGTAATGCTTACAAGGCTCATTTGAAAGATTAAAGTTACCAATGCCAGCTCTAGATGCAGAATACTGCTATTGTCTACTGGAATTATGTACATGGCTACATAATTTACATATATACATTGAAGGAATAAATCAAATTTGTACCATTTATGAGGGAATCTGGCAGGGCAATAGGATATATGCTGAGTTTAAAGAATTATTGTTTTCTGATATTAAGAAAAATGACCGGATTCGCCATTACTATACATTTATACCTTAGCATTCTCAATACTAAGTACCAAGCAAAAACTATAACTTACTCTTATCTAAGGTAAGTCCCAAAACTATCTGATCCATATACACTCACTAATAGAAAAATAAGAAACTACTTTCTGAAAGTTGTTTGCTGCTAACCTAATTGGCAGATCCATTTCAATAGCTTAAGTGGTAGTACTGCCAGCCTATCTCTCCCCTTCAAATCCCCTCTATTGCTTCTTCTAAATCAACTAACATATTACAAAAAGGCCTCACAGCAGTACCAGACTCTAACTTCCCCTCTCATCCTGCAACTATCTCCCGCTAGACCATCCTCCCCCCTTCTCCTCCGACCTAACACAAACCTATCATCGAAGCCATCATCAACTGAAAAACTATTGTAATACTATACAATAGGCTCTACCGTTTCTCCACTAACTAAGCTCATCCTATCAAACTTCGATTCCTACCTGCAATCTCTCACAGACAGCCTTTCAACTTTCTCTAGACAGTCAGTTTCTAATCCCACATCATCTTTCTGGTTATCTGACCCCCTACCAAGATTCACACATCAACCTCCTACCTTTCCAACTACCATTAATATAGTGATTATCGGTAGTAGTATAACAGGTACTGCAACTGTAAGAATATTGCTGTCTAACTCACCAGACCTATGAGTAGCTATGCTAGATATACACGAAGCTTGCTCAGGTGCAACTGGTTGTAACGGGTTTATATTAAACTTAACCTTTGGGAATTATTTTCAAAGCTAGCCACAATATTTGAAAGGGAGACAGCAAGGAAGGTAACAGAATTCTGAATGAGTACTCTAGATAAAATGATTGTGATAGCAGATGCGGAGAGTATCACGGAGGAGTGTTAAATTAGAAAGGTAGAAGTAGTTGTAATTGTATCTACTATAATAATCCTACTAATGAAGTCCAAAATCCACCAAGTGGTCATAGTAATAACTACACAAGACACTAACTGGTCTGAGACTTTCTTAAGTTCCATCAAATTGGAAAATTCATGATTGACTAATCACAAGTAGACCTCTATATCACTAAGCTCAAATGCCAATCCTAAGCTACTACAAAGCAATCCATCTTCACCTGAGTAACTGCATATATCAAGTATATGTTCTCTTTTTCATCAACACCTTCTATTTCCTGATAGTATATTGCTTCCAATAAGAACTCATAGACACAGTTATCAAAATTCTGTAACCTATTCAAAATACAATCTTTCCAGAACGTCTCAGCTCCATCGCACAAGCCCATACTGACTAGATCAAGTACAACATCAATATACCAAGAATCAAAGAAGGCAAGTTCTACTGGTCGATGTGCATGGGCAACCTAGAAGTCAAGGATTTATTTATCGTAACCAATTCTATCCAGAGAGAATTATGCAATAACTTCACTAAGAGGTAAAACGAAGCTTTCGAGACCATGAAAATCCAGTACACTCTGAAGACAGAGAAGTATGAAATTGGTCAGGACTCACATTTTACTCAAAGCCGGAGCATGTTGTAGAAAATGAAGAACCTGTTATTGTTTGAGTAGTATACAAATCTTTGAGAGTAAAGACTCACTTGCTGGACTGACCAGTATAGATATTTACTTAGTGAGCCATCTTCTAGTAGGGTGCTCATGACAAGAGAAATAAAGTTACCTGTAATTGGCTTAATGTTTAGGCATTGAGAGGAGGTATGTTGTACATAGAGCTTGGGAGAAGAGAGTAGAAGTAAGTGAAAATAACTAAGTATCATATATAATTTAGCCATAAATCTACATGATTTATTCATGGAACTGCCTGTTTTCATCCTCCAATTAGTAACATCTTTTTTTTGAACCGATCATACTGAGATTTCAACCTGTCATACCTTGCCTTACATTTTTTCAACGCTATTCATACTACCTGAATAGCTTCGGAATCCCTCGCTCTTTTTTCAGAATCTTTTCAATTGTGAATATCATTTGGAAGAGCAACTAGTTTGTATTCGAAGAAGTTGTTAGTTGCTGGTGAGTATTGTATTTAATTGACATTGTAACCTTTAGAGACTTTTTCTATACTGTAGATAATGGTGTAGACTTTGATGGCTTTCTTTCTTGCTCCTCCCAGTCCTATTCATGCAAATATTTAGCTTTGTTTGCTTGTAAAATTAAATTTGAGAGTGTAAACTTACCAGTACTTTATTCCTACTATCTACCTGTTCTTCCTATTGATCCTGAATCTCCAGAGAATATTCATCTCCACCTACTCTACTGCCTAAACTCTTATCATAGTCTCCTAATTTCCAGTTAGTTTATTTCTCATATATTAGTATACAAATTAAATATTTATATATACTGATATTATCATGATCAGACTCTCTAATACCAAGCATGTCAGTCTCATCGTTCTCATCTCCACCATTATCATAATTATCTTTAATACTACCTATTTGAAGTAAGACATCAATTTCCTTAAGTTTAACCTCATAAAGTTCCCAACTTAAATTGAGGTCTCACATTGGCTTTGAAAGTCCCTCTCTAACCTTTTCTGTATAATATTTTTTTAAGAAGTCAGCAGCTCTTTCTTTACACTTCTCACTTCGAGATATTATATTTATATTATACTGAGTTGATACTTGCTCCCACTTGTTTGCTCCAAATAGCTTGACTCTTTGGATCACAGACAACACTCTTCTCCTATCACCTTATATAAAATTGTAAGAGCCTGTTGCTCTTCCACCTCTTGGTTTTTCACTTTTTTTTTTTTTAGTTTCAGATTTGTACTCAGAGATACATAGTTGTCTTTCTGGACTGTAGTATATCTTGCGATTAATTAACCCATATGTTGGAGCTCGAATAGCTGGTAGAGTTTCAAGCGAGAAGTCTATAAGTTTTCTAATATTAGTATTAAAATAATAGTTATAATAATTCACTTATAAGGTATCCAGGTAGTTTACTATGTAGTATGGTAGGAGATGAGAATAAGGATTCAGAGGGATACAGTGAGGATATACAGTCTGCCATTGTTTCTAACTCAGATGTAGGAAGCTATTTCTCTTCTGTAAGTTTCAACTTCCATATTTCATCTTTAATCTGAACTTACATTTCGCTTTTGAGACATATCCTTTTCTTCATCAATTAGCGACTCAACTTGATGAATATCAACTTGAACACAAAGGTATTATGTGATAAGAAAAGGAGCCTCCACTGTCAGGTTATTTGTGTGACCACAATCCGGTAGTTCAATCAATACTCGTTCATTTCATCATCACTATATCTCCTATTTCACAATTTTTATTATACATTGAACTTCTTACAAAATTGTGAATTTACTTATAAGCAATAATATTCCTCTCCTATTCTTTTTCAATTTCCCCCTAATTCTTTTTTATCTTTACTTGATAGAAAAAATCTGGGTATCTAGAAACCATGCCTTGCTACGGGAATGCAGTTGTGTTCTAGCCGAGTTTCTAACTTTCAGATTTATCCAGATTCCTACGGGAAGACCTCCAATAGCCATCCATTCATGCCGGTAAATTATTGAATTCTTAGCCACAAGTCCCTCGATCACACTGGTAATTTATAGTACAGTATCATATTATATATACTTGTTCGAATACCGTTCGATACCCGCAGAGCCAAGGTACTGTACAGTACTTTACATTACCCGTGTTCGCACGATGCGGAAACTTCAAGTACTGTACCGGTACAGTACCAATTATCGCCTCAAAAAATCGTATCCCGGTATTCACTAAAGTACCGCAGAATTTCGTAAATAAGGCGCATCATGAAATATGGCTCATGCCTTATTTCGGGAATTCTGGTTAAATATCATACCAGGAACGTTATATTACCACGGGAGCAGAGACGGAGATAACGCCACCCAGGAATTTTCGGTGCACGAGTGTCTTGGAACCCCACAAAATGTAGATTGTCCGTGCTAACTTATCGTAGAAAAAAAAAATGATAAAAATACATTGCCAGGCAGAAACCAGCATTGGTGAATCAGAAACGCTATGATATAAGTGACCGTCCCGGTCTTTCCCCCCTAACTTCCGAACCTAACCTTTCCCCTACCTCTAAGAAAAAAGAAAACGAAAAAGAAAAAGAACTCCCGACCATCGATTAAAATAGTACAATCAAAGCAGAGTTTGTGCCATTAAAGGTAAAGGAGAACAAGAGATAATCCTCGAGTGCTACTAGCTGTAAGGATGGCACGAAAAAAGTGAGAAGGCATGAAAGGTTTCTTGTCATGGGATCTTTTAGTATATCACTGCATCCTCCCCAGCTTCCTCAACACTCACATCCCCAAGATCAACATCGGAAGCATGTCTCTGATGTTGCTCTTCAACAGGAGCATTGTCAAGGTTAGTAGCGGGATCCTCAGGTGCTTCATATACCATGTCTTCATCCTCATGGGTCCTGTCTTCAGCGAGTTCTGGAGCGTCATAACGATCAGTTGCTACGTCCGGTTCTTGGATGTTAGCCGTTCCTGAATTTTGGTCATCTCCCCCAAGAGTCCCGCGATTTTGCTGTAATTCACGCTGCTCTCTATCGATAATGTCCTGGGCCGCGAGTACCTGTAGTTTGATGCGTTCTTCCTCTTCGGGGGTGAGCTTCCATGGGAGGTAAAACTAGGACCGTTAGACCAAAACAAAACACATATGCCCAACTTTCTCCCCCCCCCCTTCTTTCGAGGATCCATACCAACTTCGGAGACGACTTTGTGCTCAGGGTGTGTGCCTGGTTGAGTAAACTGTCATGGCGAATCTGCATCTATAATCCCCGGCCATCAGCCCCCGCCCGTGCCCAGAGAACCCCACCAACCCCGAAATGCCAGAACGGAGATTCCCTACAGCGCGCTCATCAAATTGCCTTTGCTCCACCATCTTGCGGTGATTAATGCCCTCGTCCTCCCGTTTAAGCTTCTCATCAATCTCTTCTGTCTGTGCCTTGAGTTTCTCCTGAAGTTTCGCTTCTACTTCTCTACGTTTGACCGCACTGTTCCTAGCCCTAACCGAAGAGTTGTCTGCTTGAAATTTCCCGATTGTACCTAATATTGCTCCGAACAAGCGTCTCCCACGACGTTTTTCTTCATCTTTGCTTGTATCCTTAACAGTTGGCTTCTCTGGCGCCAAGTTTGCCTCTATGCGAGCACGTTTGGTAGCCTCGGGGGACGATGATTGGCGACGTTTGTGGCGAGGGGACTCGTCGGAAGGTACCACGACGGCGGATGCAATGGTCCTATAGATAATTTGGTTAGCAAGAGGTTCTGCGAACACGCCTGCGGGGGGAAATCTGCTCACTTGTATTCTTCATCCATTGCGGTGTTGATTGTGGAGATGCTGTTGTAGAGAAGTAAGTTCGAGCAACCCAAACCAAAAATTCCAAGATTGGAGGTTGCCAAGACTAAGAACTCTCGGTTAAACCCGCCAACCTAGCAGCAGCGTATTACTAACATATAACTTTACCTGAAAGGAAAGCCCAACATCAACACCATTGAAAGCTTCAACATCCACAATCCACCGCCCAAATTATGTCTCGCCACCACCCGTATGCGCCCCCACTCCCTCGCCTAGGTAACTGCTGAAGCTGATTTGATTCTTAACAGTGATTTAGTAATGTGCCGCAAGCAAGCTGGAATCGCAATCGGTAGACTCTGCGATAAATGCGACGGCAAATGTCCTGTCTGTGATTCATACGTTCGTCCTACAACACTAGTGCGCATCTGCGATGAGTGCTCTTTTGGAAACTACCAAAACAAGTGTGTCGTCTGCGGTGGAGAAGGGATCTCGGATGCATTCTATTGCTTCGAATGCACGCGACTGGAAAAAGATCGAGATGGTTGTCCAAAGATTATCAATCTAGGCAGTTCGAGGACAGACCTGTTCTGTGAGTTCTTCCATACTTACCTACGATAGAGCGGAGATCAAATGCTAATATATCTACAGACCAAAAAAAGAACTTTCGGAATCATTAGCAACGGTGTGGTGTTTTTTTTTCGGGGGTGATGCCGTGCGCATCTTAACCTCAGGACCAACCTGAGGGGCTGGCGTGATCACCAGAATCCCCATTTAAGTACTTCTAGTTCTCGTATTATTATCATGTATTATTACCGGTATCGTTTGGCGTATAGACTCGGGTTTAGCACAAAACGAGTGGAAGACAAAGGGGGTTAATTGGAACAGAATAATAAATGAGAAAAAACTCAATCACACGTATCTTTTCACTCGAATGAAAGGAAGAAGAAAATAGCACGGAACTCTATGATCTTCCCGCGTAGTAGCTAAGCATTATGATTCAACCAAAAACCCCAAAACGCCCACCCTCCATTCCTCCCATTTCCCACACTATCACAATCCTCCTTGCATAGAAAATGATGATAGCAGCAAAACCAGAAGGTTTATCACCGACCAAACAAAAGGAATCCAAGTGCTCATCCGAAAATACCCAGCTTGATAAACTGCTCCAAGTCTACCCCCACGCGCTGATCAGTATCCCACAGAGCCGAAACCAGAATCACATTGAAGCTCACATAGACCCAACAATACTTCCAGCAATCGTAGCTTCAATCCCTCCAACCACTACGTAGAATAGTGGCACCCCGATCGAGAGCTTGCTCGGCCTCATCGCGAAAGCCCAAACCCCTGCCGAAAGGTGGAAAGCCGCATACACTATCAAAGTCCAATAAAGCGTAAATTTCCATACGTCACGGGGTATATAAAGGTATGCTGCCTCTCCCGGGTTTGGATTTATGGGCCAGTAGAGAGACGGGAAAGAGGGAGGGACATGTCCTGGGGGGGTTATCGAGTCGGTTGCTGGGTAATATCTGTAAACAGAAAAACAAGTTTGGACCAAATTCATTCAAACGTAAAGGGGGGGGGTTACATTGGAGGGCTCATTGTCACCCTTGTTTTATCGTCAACGGGTTTATACGATGCTGTATCATACCGCCGTCAGTTGTTTGTTGAGTGGGTAGTGTATTCCACAGTGAAGCCTAAATATTTCGCAGGAGTGACACACCTCGAAAGTGAAGCTCGATGCAGAACAAGGTAGAACTAGAACATGAGTGAGCGAGTGAGTTGCCTCGGTCACAAAATGTCTTGGCTGGACGTCAACACCAAAGTTCGAGGACACCAGCCGAGCTCGCCCAAAAGCCACCGCAAAGGAGTCTACTCTTCGACCCCCAAACCCAATAATGGTAGTCGACCGCCGTTTAGACAATATACTCCGAATTCTACTTCAGCCCGGAGCGGCAGATCCGAACAATGCCGACGCATCTAGGTACTTCTCATCGCGTTCACTCTGCTTATGGGCAATAACTAAACCCTTGCTCTAGTGTCTACGCCTCGGCCGCAACGGTTCTCGCAACGTTAACAAACCCGCTGAACGTCTCTCTACTATCCACCCAAATCCTGATCTCCCCTGCGATATGGGAAGAGAACTTCGATGGGCTCAAAGCCGGGCTACGTGTCTTTGGAGTCTTCCAGAGTGCTACGGTTGGAAAGTTCGAGACACAGGGGTCTATTCTGAGTGTTGAAGAATGGATTAGTGCCCTCGTTAGGGGGGCTAATAATAACGGTATACTAGACATTTGTGAATAGCCGCAAGGCAAGAGGGCTGGGCTAATGGGGTTGGATTAGTGCCTCGGTGGAAACATCTTTTGCTTCTCGGGGGTGTACTTTCGGCGGATCAGGAACGGTCGCAGCTGCCCAGGGTTACCCGTACAAGTCTCGAGCAGGCGTTTTGTAGGGCGGTGAACCTATCAGTGGAGAGCAATGCTCGTCACGGTAATTGCTCCATCCCATCCAGAAAATGCATAGCTAACCCGTGGGTGTTCAGAGCTTGAGGCGGACGTTCTCAGTCTTGTTTTATCACATGCTATTCAATGCCTTTCAAGGAGAGCAAAAGAGGCTATCCACTACGATGCAAGTTCCCTCTCCATAGCCCTTAATGTCATTCTAATAGAGTAGGCCCTGTTACCCGTGATTGTGAAATCTATGTATAATTCCCGTGAAGGGTTTCAATCAGGGTATTTCCTTTCAACAATTGATCACGATATAATGACCATCGAGGGAAAACTTGTCTGGCCCGTGGGTTGTACTCTAATGTTGATTGCGCTACCAGTGCTAAGCTGTTGTTAGAGTAAATCGAATTCCTTCCTGGAGCTTCAACAGAGGTCTGGAAGGCCTTTGTTCGCAGCAATGAGTGGGCTCGCCCGACTAGCTGCTGCCTCTATCAGGCACTCGCAGGACCCAATGGTCCTGCACCAATTTGTCGATAGGTGTGTATGAGCCTATCTGCTAGGTTGGCTCACTGCTAATTATCCTCAGCCTCTGGGGCTTCTCTCAAGTCCTGAGCGCGCAATGGAAAATGAACGGGCTGAGCGAAATACCAATGTCGGAGGAGAAAAATCGGGTAGATGAAGAATCGCTGAAAGCAACACTTCCCGTTGTCTGGCAGATATTAAAAGCAATCCTCTTCGGATCAACAATGATTCTCCAAGAGCTTACAGCGCGAATTGCTGAATCTCCTCTCCTCTCCGGACCAGACCGTAAGCCCACACATACCCCACGTCCAAACGATACCTACTAACTTCCCAGACGGGCCAACTTTCTCCTCCAAAATCCTCCTAATCCTCCGAAATTTCTACTTTATAACCTCCCGCCTAGGCCCAAACGCCTTCTCTAGCTACAACTTTGTCTACCTCTCAGCAATTGACATCCTTACAACCTACCCAATACCCTCCGAAAAATTCATCATAGATATTGCCCCAGCGCAAGCTGGTACCATCCCCCCCACACTTCCCGAGCGCCTCTTCGACCTCTACTTCCTAAACACAGTAGAACACTTTACCCACTCCCTCCCGCAGAAAATAAACGAGGAAACGACCCTCCCATGCACGTCTGTATACCTCCTCCCTTCTTCTGACGCTTCCTTGCATGCACACTTCGAATCGGCGCATTCAGTCATGTTATCCATTATTGGCGCTCCCAAGTCTGCGGATCTTGGAGCACGGATATTACCTTTCTATGTTGATACCGTATTCAAAACATTTCCTGCAAGTCTTTCAGCAAGGCAATTCCGCCTTGCTTTCGGCACGCTGATACGAGAATGCTCGCCACCTCAGGCAATCTCATCACTGCAGCCCCATCTAGCAGAAGTAATCATGGAAATCTTAGCCGAGCGTGCAAAGATCGCTTCGACAGAACCGCTAGACAACAAGGTCGATGAGGGCGCAGTAGGTCTTAGTGAGAAGGATGTGTGTATTTTGGCATTGATAGACGGGTTGCCAGCGATGGAGGTCGGGGTTATGGAGCGGTGGCTGGACCCCACAGCGGATCTACTGAATAGTGTTGGGAATGAGGGGAGCAAAGGGAGGATACGGGAGCGATTTTGGGATGTGCTTAGTGGAGAGTTGGACGTTGAGAGGGCTGAAGTTGCGGTTAGGTGGTGGACAAGTGCCAATGGCAGGGATAAGGTTTTGTTAGGGCTAGGGAAGGGGGAGGGCGTTGAGGGTATTAGAGCTATGTTGTAGGTGCACAACTATCATATTTCCCGCCGCAACGCGACGTCCACCTTCGGTTTGGTTGGTCTTATAAGGTTGATTGATTTTGGTTATGAGGTTTTGGCAGTTTAGATTATGGAAATACCTTAATTTATTTGTGGATCCTAATTTACTATTATACTAGATTACCACCAAGACTAGCTCCCCTAACAACTCTCTGTCTGTCTGATAAAGGACAGGCATCCTTTGATTTGAAGTAAAAATTTTGAATTCCAAAACGCCATACCAACACTCTCGCCATTCCCAACTTTGGAAAACTATTCTCTCTTACCGTTTATTGCTTTGTTGGTCCGTTTTTCCAACAAAAGCTGCGGGTATAGATAACAGCTAATAAAGGATGAAATCCACTTGACCCTGCGAGAATCACAGCAAAGCTACAGCTTCCACCAAGACTTGTCTGGGAATCTTATGCTCCAAAGCATGCACTATATAAAGCCACAGGTTCTGCGCTGTACTATTCGACGCCTAGGAAGAGCGGTTTCTCCCCAATTCAATATATAACCTTTTCCCCAGGCCAAGGTAGGTACCTGCTCAAGGCATTATACAGCAGTAATGACCGGACTAAGTAGAGTTATTACTCCCCGCTAAATGTTACATAATATCACAGAAAACCATTCAAGAAAGATTCCCCAAGAATCCACAAGTGTACCATATACCTCGAACCTCCCCCCACCCACCCAGAACCTAGGCAGAGAAACACCACTCAAAATCCGAAGAAGAGAGAAAGAAAGAAAAAAAGGGAAAACCACCATCCAGCAGGATAAGCGTTTGCTCCCACCAAGTTAACACTAGATAAAAATACCTAGCTAGCGTATTAGTGGTTAAGATGTCAAGGGCTGATTAACCCCCACTGTGGCAGCTATAGCAGGAGTTCAGTCCATGCGCGTGATGAGTTATTGTTGGATGATCCGTCATGTATGGTGGGGCGGGAGAATTGAGGAAAGTCCTGTCCTATGGGGACTGGGAGGATATTGGAGAAGCTAGGCTTCGTCAGTAGAGCTTTGGGGCTTGACGACGCTGCTACGAGGTGGTAATGATAGAATCAGACTCCAGACCCGCTCCCAAGGGTGAGGTCGGCGATCGGCGGGGCGGCAGAAAAAAGAGGAGATCCTTCTGCTTCCATTGCTTGCCTTGGAGAAGTGGCTGCGGGCTCTGAGATGCTATGTATATATATATATATATATATTCTCGCTATGTACGGTACAACACAGCGCAGCACAGGTCCCTAGCTCTTCGATAGTTAGGGAGGTTTTCTCGAGAACAGTTTCTTCTAAAAAATGATGTTTGTAGCCCTCTCCCCGTACTAGAGTATGACAAACAACCCCGATCGTGGTCCGCAGACCGCCAACGCCGAACGAGCGATAATGACTACCCACCAAAATCCTCCTCAGCCACCAACGACACATCCACAAACCTAACAAAAAAAAAAACCCAATATGAGAAGAAGCCATCTTTGCCAAACCATAGATCCTCGCATCAGGACAACATCGAAAAATAGAGAGAGAAAAGTGCTACCATCCCCCCAGCTAGTCAGATCCATATATAATCACAAGACCGGCCCAGGACCCACCCAGGAGAGACGAGACAAGCCCAAGAGCGAAACCCCCCCTCAAAGTGATTCCCGACTTGGAGAGAAACGCCCGAGGCAGGCTCACTCCCTCCCTTGGTAACACTTGGACAAATGGCTCATGCGCCGTAGTGGTCGGCTTGCGTGAAGAGAGAGAGATTAGCAGAGGCCTGAGTCGGATGGGGACTTATGTTGTGTCCGGATTGTCCTGGCATCATAGTGATCAGAATCGGAAAGCCTGGTAGCGATAAGAGGTTCGTGCATCCTGATATAGAGTGATGGAAGAGAAGGGAGAGAACTAGCAAGTTATAGTATTAAACCTGAGCTATGATAGGAATCGAACCAAAGAAAAAGGGTATCATACTGGTGCACCTAGTACTGGTAATAGTAACAGTACTTGGGTATCATAACAGTAATAATCTAGATCAACTATTCTACAATCCCATGCTTTTTGTCTGCGTTCCGGCAAAAACAGGAAAAACCCAGATCCTAATGTATCGCAAAAAAAAAAAATCCCCACAAAAACGATTTCCTCCAAAGGAAAAAGGAAAAAAAAACATAACAAAATCCCATTTAAAATACCGGTACAATGCACGACGCTAACAAAAATGAAAAAAACAGAAGACTCGAACGCCCTCCACGGCTAGAGATAGAGAAAAAATAGTAGCGATGCACAAAACCTTGTTTTGTGAGGAAAAAAATTCAACCAACCCTCGCACCAAACCAAACATCCAGAGCAAGAAAATGAGAAAACGATACTTTCCCCCCCAAACCCTAATTCGTCTCTAGAAGTATTGGATATCCCAAGTTTGCGCAAAAATAACAAAATGAAAGCCGTTGAGAGTGATCAGGGAAACCGGACAAAGGATATGTTAAACGTAAAATCAGGGCCCCCCTTCAACCCCATAAAAAAACCCAACCCCACAGCCCCCACAACGAAAAAAAATAAGAAATGAAAGAGAGGGCACAGGCGGCATATAGTAAATCAACCAGTAGATGCGCCCGCCTCAGGGTTAGTAGCAATGCTTTCATTAGCTTTCACGCCGTTTAACTTCTCGATCAGCTCCTCCTCTGCTCCAGGTGAAAAGACATCAGTGTGCTCCGGGACGTCTGGAAGCTCATCCTCTATCCTCGCTGGGACCAGAATCGGGCCAGTATGAGAGCCTCGTCTACTATTAGCAGAAGGTAAGTGCAGCAAATCAACATCATCCTCCCTGCGAGAAAATGGCTGCTGCGATCCTCGTCGGCTAGGATATAACGTGCTCGGGAGCGATTCCGAGTCAAGCATAGAATCAGATTCTGTCCCGGGTTGATTTGACTTGTTTCGTCTAAGCCTATCTTCAGCAGATAGGTTTTGCCATTCGGAGCCAAAAGTAATAACACTGGCTTTCTTTCCTGTATGGTGGGGAAATACGGACGATAAGTAACCCGTGAGGAGTGGGTGGTAGGACAACAAGGTCTTGAACATACCATGAACGGTAAAACTTCCAGAGCCACGGGCCAAGCCTTCAGTCTCGCCGGGATGCCCTTCACTATTTTTCGAGGGATCGTCATTAGACACATCCCTTGACTTTCCTCTCCTATGGCTAAGTGCTTGGGACTCTCTCAAGGTTCTTTGCAGACTCCTTCGTATTTTTGGACGGCCGGAATCTTTATCTTTTGCTTTACTTTTGTCTTTGCCCTTGCCTTTGCCCTCTTCATTATCTTTCTCCTTCTCCTTCTCTTTTTCCTTATCCTCATCCTTCTCTTTACCAATTTCCGCGCCAAAGCTAGACTCGGAAAGAGTCGGTGTAAGTGAACGGTGACTGTGGCCAGTTTCAAAGCTTTGGTCATCATTAACCTGAGTGGAAGACGTTGTCCCATTAGGTAACATGGATGATAATGACGGAGATCGGGGAACAGCTGATGACATAGACCCTCTAGCGCTGTGGCTAACCCCTGAAGTAAAATCCCATGTAGATCCATTCTTTTGGGTTGATACGGGCGAAGTAGCCTGAGAAAGTTCCTCAACAGCAGAAACAGAGGTAAATGTGGCCTGTGTAGGAGTTGGCCCCCCTGACAATGGCGATGTAGGAGATGCACCATGTATTGATGATGCAGGTGAATTCTGACAACTTATCTGAGGGGTAACTATGGCCAAATTTCTTCCGGCCCGCTCTCTCGCAGACTTACGTTCCTCATCAGAGTCCATTGCCAAAATATCCCGATGGCATCTCAGCTTCCACATCTCCATCCGTATCCACTGTAACTTTGCTGCCAACGCGCCTGCGGCCATCACAACTTGTTCCCTTGCCTTTGGCTGGATCGGTGTCAGTATGGTCAAATGCTTTGCATTCCGGAGGTGGATCTGTAGTTGACGATTGCAATCCGCCAGCTTATCTTCCGAGTCAGATATCTTGTGTTCAATCACTTCCCTACGAGCTGCCGCAATTTCCGCGGCAAGCTGAGTATCAATACCACCCCTCAAATATTAACCTCTCCGGAAGGTGTCTGAACCGAATGCGAGCCCGAAGGTCCAGTAATGCTATCCATCATTCGGATACCCCTTGCCCTCTGTCCTTCATAATTCCCCCCAACAACACCCCGCATTCGAACACCAGCTGAGCGAAAAGTAGCCGCATAATTTAATTTGGCAAGCCAATCATTCATTTCCAACTCCGAATCCGCGATGAAATATTCCTGCATACCTCCATGTCGCACAAATGCGAAGGCATTCTTATGCTTTTTGTAACCCTTATCCAATAAAGCAACCGCGTCGTCCGTCGATATCTGCGCATCGGGTTTGAACTGCTCCAATGGGGGCTTGAAAGTGACCGGAGTGCCAGGGTTGTGCTTGTGATGAGATTCGTACTGCTGCATAAGATTTTTAATCCAACTCAAGTTTCTGAAAAAGTAGAGTTGTGATCCAGTGAGAATAGCACCCCATTCGTGCCACGGGCTTCTGGTCTTCTTCTTTTTCATTTCCTTTCTCCACAAGATACCGACTTTTGTTACTTTGATTTCCACTACTCCAGGATCCGCACCCTCTGGATTCTCCATAGTGGCGGGCAGTAAGAATGCATCAGGCCTAGAACGCGCAGACATGATCTGTAAGACCCCGGATCGGAAGAATGCCCGATGTAAAGATGCCATATCCAATCGTGATGCTGTGCCGGAATAACTATATGGATCTTCAATTTGCACCACATCTTTCAGACTAGGTCTCAAGAGATCGAGCTGCTGGTCAATTATAATCGCATAGGGATCAATCGGCTCCTTGAGCCGTTTTCCATCTGCGTGAGCTCTATTGAAAATACCTCTCTTCGGCCTATGGGGTACTATCTTCTCTCCGTTGATATCGAACTCGTCTTCCATGCGAATGAAAGGTGTATAGGTGATATTGTGGTAAAAACACTACAAAATCAGTATTACACTTGAAAACCCAATCACAACGCCTTACCTCAAGTATCTCGCTAGACAATCCTTCGTTTGCGATGGCACGTGATGTATTCTTGACATAATCTGGCTTTTGCATCTTATGCTTATTATTCTTGTTGAAAAAATCGGTGTGCAACATGATCAACGAAAAAGCGACGTAGTAGGCCTGATCCGAATCTTGGTAAATAAATGGGTTGCAGTCATGGTACCGGTCTGCGAATGTCTGAAGAACACGGTCGATTTGTTGAGTTTCTGAGGGCAGTTCGACTTCCATAAGCAATTTCCTAAGAACGGTAAGCGAGTTTCCTAGCGAATAAACTCCAAAGGTTGAGCAATCATACCTTAGCGCCATGTCCATCGGTACAGAGCCAAAGTCGAAGGTCGCCATATATGCCTTCAAAACTGCAAGATGAAAAGCATCCCCGTTTCGAGCTAATAACGATGCCACAACACTCTTACTCACTGCCTCAAAAAGCTTCAAAAGATACATCTGTGGTGTATCGTCGTCATTTCTCTCAGGAATGGCGACCACCTCCTGCGAAGTAGCCAGGGAATATGGGCCCGCACTGTACGGTTGGGGTGAAACATTTCTAGATACCCCACCGCCGAACATTGGTTCGCTGTCCCTGCGAATCCGACCAAATAAGCCGCCAAAGCTACTTCGACCGCTCTGACGCCCATCCCCATTCTGATCGAAGGAGGACATGGTAGAACTTCGACCCCTCATAATTCCTCGAGGTGTCAAAGAAGTCGGACTAGAGCGAGTGGAATGGGTGGAAGCTATCGAGTTGGAACGAAGAATCGGAGCCGCCGGTCCAGCAATGCCCAATCCTGCCAGCATCATAGACGTGCCAGTATTCTCTCCATCGCGCGACCTGGGAGGTTTCGAAGGGGAGACCTTGAGGCGTTATCTTGGATGAAGAGCTGATAGATTTCCGACCCTGAGGAGTAAGTTCAGATTCGGATATTGAAGGTCGACCTTCCGACGGCGGTACCCTAATCGGTAACGGAAATAGTGACGTCTCCTTCTTTTTCCGTCTAGGGAGCCTAAAGAAAGTAGTAGTAGTCGTAGTAGTTTGGGTTGTGGTCGTTGTAACGTAGTGCTCACCAGAGCTAGCTGTGGAGCGTGACGAGTCTGAGAGCCGCGGGGCAGGAATCGGGAGAGAGGAATTTTGGTCACCGTATGGTGGTAGGTCAAAAGCGCTCGAATTGGGAGTTGTGCCTGTAGGCGGTCGCCCTGGTTCGTCGAAAGTAACTCTGCTGACACGCATGCTAGAATTGGCACCACTCACACTATTGCTCCCTTCCTTCCTCCTCCTCCTCGTAGAAAATGAACTGCGTCTGGGAGGCTTTTCGGCTGAAGGCGCGGGTACCGTAGCGCCAGAAGCTGGCTGTTTTTCCGAAGATTTTTGTCGCCAGAGACGTATTGTTCCGGATCGTTTGGGAGGGGCGGGGTTCCCAAAGTCAACAGTAGGGGCGGTAGTAATAATGGCAGGCGTCACAGGCGTCTTGTTGGTGGTTGGTAATGGAGGAGGTGTTTCTGCTGGAGCCTTACCGCCAATAGCAGAATCTGAAGCATGTCTAAACCGCAACATGCTAAAGCGAGGGCCAGACTTTGAAACCAACCCAGACGGAATATTCGGAACCGGCTCTAGCACCAATGGAGAAGATGGTCGGCGATTTATCTGCTCGCTAGAGCGAGCGTGCGCGGTTTTTCTAGTGACATCAAGACTTCGCCGAAGTCGAAGGTCCGTCTCACTTCTTCTACCCTGATGGCGCTTAAACATGACGAAAACCCTTCACAAACCAGCTTCACCAGAGAGAGAGAGAGAGAGAGAAACTTTATCCAAGAAGAGTAAAGGAACTGAAAATATGTGGAGGTTTATGAGAAGCAGGTGTGTTAACGATGCACCATGGTTTTTGGTTGCAGAGAAGACCGAATGGGAGGGGGGAGGGTTGACTGGGCGAGTGGAAGAGAGAAAAAAGGTGAGTGGGGAGTTAGGGTGGGGCTCGTGTAAGAGGTCCGGATGTATGATATGTGAGGCCGATGAGATGCGGGTCAAGTAAGGACAGAAAAGAACAGAGAAACAGCCGCACCCTATATCTCTATAGCGTACTCGAGTATATGAATATGTGTGAGCAACCAGATGTTCTAGAAATATGAACACAGAGAACAGGAGGGAGGGGATGCCGCAAGGTGTGTGTGGAGATCAAGTGCAGCATGTATGTTGGTGCTTGTTACTCGAGTACAAGGTGTGAATGAGCACCAATATGTACAGTACAGTAGTACGAGTACAGTGCCCGTAGGCAGATCTTCTGCGGTGTGGTGGAGCAGCAGTGATATTTTAGGGTGCTAAGGAGCGAAGGTAGATGAGGTGATGGGATGACGGACAGGGGGATGGGGGATGGGGATGAGAAAGACTACTATAGCGAATGAGATAGGTGATCGAGGGCAAGAACGAATGTCACGACGAGAAGGAGTGAAAGGCGGTGGAAGTTGGATTTGGTGTTTGCTGCTGCTGCTGCTGCTGCTGCTGATGGTGATGGTGATGGTGATGATGCTGGAGATTGTGTGGACAGAGGGGAAGGGATCCAAGGGAATGGATGCAGACAGGCAAAGAGGGTGCCGGCAAAAAGGTAGAGAAGCAAAGAGAATGTGGTGTGCAAAAGAGTATAATACCGTAAACCAGTAACGGATCAAGTCAATGGAACTCATCGGATGTCAGCTACGGCATTGCTCTTTCTCCAGCATCTGCATCTAAGCCTTGGCTTTTCTGTTCCAACTGTTCTCAAC
>NW_003299115.1:180890-222306 GCF_000151645.1 Tuber melanosporum | reverse complement strand
TGCTTGCCAGTAGAATGACTACTATTAACGTACAAAGCCTTCTTGTAACCCACAGCAATTTCCCCCCGTAAATAGTTTTCCAGTACGATACTCGAGTAGAGTTTACACCCTCTGTCCCTTCTCACTCTCCTTCTCTTATGCAAGCTTCCCAAGCCACGGGGGCTGAGGAATAGAGGGCCCAAAGGACGGGCAAAAAAAAAAAAAAGGGACAACCTTCTCGGTGCCAACGACTCTCAGATCTTTCAAGGAATACCATCCCGCTTTCAGCCCTGAAGTTGCGCCCCAATACAGTAATAAATGATAGAGGCAACCATACCTCCGGAACCACTCACCTAAACCCCACAAGAAAAAGGTGTAAACCGGAGACACTGCCGATACTGAATTTTAGAATTTTCTCTGATGCTAAAAAGTAATTAATTATCCACTCGAGTAGGTAGCCTGTGTCGCTCAAAATTTGCTAGTAAATCTCCTCTCTGAAGAAATGCCCAAGTACGGTAGGGATCCTATTAGACTACCAAGACTCCTTCGGACCATTACTATCACTCGAACACCTTGTTTGGCACCCCAAGAAATTGGTTTTCACATATCATATATTTTCTCTACTAAATGTTCCCCATCCCCCCCCCCCTCCAAAAAAAAAAAAAAAAAATAGGCTCAACCTGGTTTGTGTTTAAAGAAATTTACTGTAGATTTTTAAAATCCCTCATGGTTGTGTTTTCCCGCTTAGAAGTTGAAGTGTAGTTTTCTTGACTGAGGATGAAGGCCGCGTTTCGCTGGTGTCCCTCAGTCCGTCGCCGAAATTGTGCTCGCCATTCGACCGCTGAACCTGCATATCCTGTGCGAGAAGCCGCTTGGTACCACGCTCGAGTCCTGTGGAGAAAGTCTCAGCTTGAAACCCCTAGTACAGTACCTTGTTTCCAGCTAAGGAAGAGTATCATAGTTTCCAGATCTCGTTATGATACCCTATTTTCCTCCAGATCTCTTGGACGTAAAAACATTGACAGCACTCGAGCACGGTATTCTTCAGAGAGAGCACGATATTGACTGATAGATAGGATAGGATTTCTTCAGCTTGCCAGCTTATTATCTCGATCGGTATTATACTTCCAGTTCCAGCAAGGAGGCTCTACTCCTTCTGGCCCAATGCCTCTCCGTTCCCATGCTCATGCTAAGCTAAAGGCGCTCTCTACTGTAACACCTCTAGACCCGATGTTTCGGGCCCACCAAGAACCAAACTTATGCGCTCTCGATCACACCCTAACCGGGGGGGGGGTCTCAGCCATTCGCTCCCATTTCCCCCTCCCCTCTTCGGTTTCTCCTCCACCTTTTTCAATGCCAGATTCGAGGCACGAAAGTCTTGTCCTTATCTCTCTAGGAGTACTCGTACCAAACTAGATTCCTGGCAATATCCCTAGTGCGGGCTTCTGGAGGGCATGCGGTCTGCGCTCCAGAGAGCCACAGGCCACCGTACTACCGGTACCGGTGGTGCCGCACTCGCACAGCACGCACGAGCGCTGCACAGAACGACCAGTCACGAGCACGATCGTCCGGAGGCCTGCGATACCATCCTAAAATAATTCTCGGCCAAGATATCTTTTTTGATTGGTCTCGCCTTCTCCGGGTCTAGAAACCAATGGAGGGCGAGAATCATGTCGAGTCTTTTTTATTTATTTCTCTCTCTTTTCTCCTCACCATTGTCAGTCTACGAAAAATACATGACTCAAGGTTGTGCAAATGTTACCCGAGCGCCCTACTCGGGTACAGTACAAGCATGATAGTATATGCCACGTGTGTTAGCGACCGTGCTCGATAAGAACTCTTAAAAAAAGGATAACTCACAAAATGAACGCGAGGCACTGTGCCGCGCTCCACCAAGGTGATACCTTACGAGGGGGATGCTTGTCAAATTTATGCGAAATAAATCGTTTCGGAAATTGAACATAACATCGCAGAGGGTATGCGTAGAGAGACTTAAGTGGGGTTAACTTAAGTTAGTGAAAAGTCCTGGCGGCCTGGTTCCTTGATCCCACATACGGTATCGGCAGTCGATTTTTCGTGCCGGTATTGTACGAGTACCGTGCACAAAAACCATGAAATCGGACTTTTGAATTGAGTACCCATAATCCCAATTCTAACCAAACTTTATGCCCCATGGCGGTGTGGTTCTGGGACCGTGCCCCTTGGGTATAGTTTTTACTAGAGTGACCTCAAGGGACCAAAGAATTGACCACTGTACAACCCCTTGAAGGGGCCCGGTTTAAGGATGCCATTTGTCGGGCTTCATGGGCCCCCAATGCAAGCGGCAACCACTGGGAACACTACCGATAACCTCCACCTAGGTCGGACCCCGTACCTACATTCTCAACAATTTTCTGGAAGGACGAACTTTCTCCCTTCGAACGAGATCCTTTGCCGCTCAGTCCGAAGGTTGGATTTTCGACGGTGACTGTCGCATTCTGTTGGCATTCGTATTTGATATGATCGGTGGACCCCATAATCACCCCCCCCCGAACTTTCCGCTCGAGAACCACAACCCCTCATGGAACCACTCTTTCCGGCACCGGGTTGGGAATGTCTCGGAGGTGCAGGTTTTTCCGAACCGAGACATCCCACAGCCCGCTTATCGTGAATCAATTACTCGAGTGATACCACATGATTGGGTCATCTGAAGGGAGAAACTAAAGATTCCCCTCTGCCTGATCTTTAGCAACGAGGCGGGGCTCTGTACTCGAGCACTGCAGAGTGTGTGCCCCAATCCAGTGAAAAGCCATCCCTCATTCAACAGGGTTCCTGGAAGCGGTACCACTCAGCGACGGATTCCCGGAGATTTCAAAAGAGCTGGCTCGTTGGTGTGCTCGAGTACAGTACTGTACCGCTCTACAAGTGCGATTTCCAAAAGTACCCAGAAACCTGCACGCTAAGCCCCTGAAAGCCAAACCCGGGTCTGCGAGTCTTGGCAACAACACTCTTCCTGGAAGAGGTACTCGTACTGGTATTGATTCCATCACTCCATCCCGCTTGGGCAGACTACATGTACACAGTAGCTGTCCTTAGCAAACTTGGCCCGGCCGAGCTGTTTTCAAAAAATGGGGGATAGAAAATAAAAAAATAAAAAATACGGACCGAGCCTGCACCAGGCGCGGAGGGAGCGGAGGGCACACCTCGTTCTCGAATCTCGTTGGTGTTGGGGTCGATTCGCATCCGCGTCGAGTGCACTGATCGTTACCGGTGCTATCCGAATATGTAGCCACGGTCGATTCAATATTCGCAGCATTGGGCAGGTACGCATTTCTTGGGGGAGGCTCTCAATATTGGTCGGCCAACGAATACCGGTATGCTACCCAGGTGATAAAAGAAACTCCACAATTCTTGCTCTACCAATGCTGCTGCGTGGGGATTACTAAATTAGATCTCCACATGTCTCTCTTCCTCAAAAATGTTTCTAAGATTAGCTTGAGGCCGGGGTAGAGACTCCGTCAGCCTATGCAGCCACATCATTGGACGAATGCCCGAGACATTGGATCTCGTCTCTGGGGACATTTCTCACCGATTCGCGAATACGATGGCCCACAAAATGCGTCCCCCAACCACACATAATAAACCTTAACCTCAGAGACCCCAACAGAACTCTTCTATGATATGATATCCACACACCTTACCCCCGATGATCACCCCCATCACAGACAATCACTCGACGCCGTGATTTCTTTTCCTTAGAGCGACAATCGTCAACGATGATGTGGGTGTGGAAATTGATTTATTGCTTGTGGAAAAGATGCGCTGATACACACTTGGTGGAAACCGGGTCGAGTCGTTTGGCGCGGGTATGGTGAAGGGGTGGTAGTGGACCGTCGGTCTTACGTACAGTACACACAAAAGGTCGAGTCACACGAGGACAAGACAGATGTTCCACGCTCAGACGTACGTTCTACCGGTACTTGTGGCGCTTGAACTGCGCGGGGATTGGCACGATTGGGTATGATAGTTTTATTCGGGGGGCTACATGTGATGAAGTGTGATCTGGCGGTGTGTTGGAAAGTCATGATATGTGGAGGGGGGGGGTCGATTTAGATGTTTTGTTTGGGGTGAGATGTTGGATGTTGGCTTCATCTATGTATGAAACGCCTGATCCTCAAATAGGGGGGTAAGCTCCCGGCCAGTGGAGTGCAGCTTAGCTTAGCTTAGCTTACTGCGTCCGATGATGTACAGTACTCGTATGGTACACGGTATTCGGGACTTTGACGGGTGGCGGCGGGGAGCGTTTGTTTTCGGCCTTCTACGCAGGCTTGTTTCTCTTGCGCTGGTGTAGTGAGGCGAATGCAATGTGCCGGTGCTCGTGGTGTCGAAGCCCCCCCCCCTTTCTTCTTCAAGAGTGAGCTGCTGCATTCCACCAAGATCCAAGGGAAAAGCTCAAATTTTGGCAACTTATGCAATACCAACAAGCAGTCCTTTTTAAAAGAGGCTTCGGAATCGCGAGCGCATATCATGCTGTGGGGAGTGTTTACTGGGGAACCCGTCGACGCAGCCTTCTCCCACACGGTTGGAGAACTGGAGATATTAAAACTACCGGGACCACTATCTATCTCGGCCCATCGAAAGAAGCAAACAAAACTTATCCATCATTATCCTGTTTTATAAACCCTTTGTTTCCCCCCGACCACCCGGCAGGAGATAGGTTGGCCATCGGTACAATTTGAAATTGGTCTACGGTGGCCCTGATTTATTGCTCTAGATATGCTCAACAATAATAAAAAAAAAAAATAACATGAGGCTGCCGATATATAATAATACTCGAGTACAACCTTTGTATCTCTGAGCACCCCATCCATCCATCCAAAGACCCAACTATTCAACCCATCCATCACTAGCTTCTACAAGCTGTGAAGCAGTGGAACGTGAGAAAAGAGGGCTATAGTGCTGTACGAGTACTGTATGTGGCATGCGCCTGCGATGCACAGCATTAAACCCGCCCTGAGAAGCCTATCATGTTTTGTGGGGCGGGCCCTGGAGCTTTTTCCTCCTGTTTTAGATAAGGTAATCTAAGCGGGCAGCAGTGCAGTGCTAGCATAAGTAACGCAACTCTGGGGATAAATGTGATAAGGTGCAGTACGAGTACTTATACTCGAGCACTCCACGATACTTTGAGCACGAGTGCGGCGGATAGATATAGCCGTCATGTGGTTTAAAACAGCAATTTTCAATGAGGACGCCTACCAAACCCGAAGGACTTGAGCGGATTGTCGGGTTGATGAACGTCGTTATTGCCTATGGTAAACTTGACAGATTTGCGTGACGCTCAAAATTTATCTATCGGCAACAGGGAAGTTTGGTAGGGAATATATCATACTGCGGATTGATGGGTGTTCCTTTTTATGTGCTTGGCGAAGTGGTGAGCTTGGTTACTCGTATCATACGAGTACTGTACTTGTACGATAAATTTACGGTAATTTATGTTCTGTCGGATGATTTATGAGATGGTGGGGAGAACTTTTGTGAAGGGGTGTGAGGGAATGTGTGATGCCAAGGCTTGGTGCTATTACTGTACTTGAGTACTCGAGTATGATTGGGATGGAGGCGAGGGATTGAGTATGATACTCGGGAACATGTGAATTTGGGAGAGAGAGTGTGGGAGAGGCGTTGTCTTTGATAAGAGCTCTGGGAAGACAGTTGTCCTCTGAATAGTCTACTCTCGTACTGCACATGATCAATATCAGTAGTCGAGTGCCCACTGCCCGCATACCGGTATCAAGAGCACGGTAGAACTGGTCCGCGCACTTTGACCGCAACAGCATGGACACTTGCTTGCCCAACAGCACGAACATGGCCGGGGTCTTTTCGTTGTGGGAGGTGTAGCGTAGTTATGTTATTTACTCGGTATCCAAATCATCCCTTGGGCTACAAGTACAGTACTCGTAGATACTGTACGAGTACCGGCCGCCGGGTTGGCTACGGTACTGGTAGGTTGACGGGGGATAGATAGGATTGTTCAAGTGCTCGAGTAGGTATTGTACGAGTATATAGACCACATCTTCCTCGAACCGATCAGTTCGTCTGGCGCCGTATTTGTCCATCCATTCGTCTGTAGACTACCTACTCGAGTACCGTACTCGAGATATTCGGGAGCTCAGGCTCGAGCTGCGATAACGGTATCATAGCCATCGCCAAATGAGGGAAAAGGCCGATTATCTCCTGAGGTTCATAAATCCCATTGGCCAGGTCGCCATCAAGTGGCGAAAACCATTACCCATATGAGGCTAGATTTTTTTGAAGATCAGAGGACGGGGTAGGCGCTAAAGGGTGGTGGAATTCGGAGAGGGGCGAAGGGAATATCGTATCACAGAGGGATAGGAATTAAATTTACCGGTGCGGTATCCGACCGACTGCAGGACCCAGGACACCGGTACGTACCAGTACTCGAGTACTGTACTCGTACAGTACTACTGTATTGTACCATAGCTTCAACAGCACTGGTCCGGGTTCTTGGGGGTTGCTAAGCTGTCGCTGTCTGCCAGCTGCAAGTGTGCAGTTTGGCGGCGGTCGAGTTGGTCATGATTCTGGGGAAATTGTGGGGCACGCGACCGAGAAGGGCTGGCAAGCCGCCTGGGAAACTTCTACGAGTAGCGGGTTAATGCGGAACGGTGATTGGATTGACGGATGGATGGATTGGCTTGATCAGTTGCATTTTCTTCATTTAAAATCTTTTATGTCTGAAGTAAGGTCAGTGGACACGTGCGATTTTACCGCAAAAACAGTGGATTTCACATCAAGATATCACACTGGGGGGAACTCACAGAAATGCAAACTATCCATATAACCACTGGAAACATTATGGACATCATTTTTCGTATGCAAATGTCTACTCAATTCCTGACCCTTCAAGAGTGGTGTGCAGTTGAACCTTTGAAACTCCGCCAAGACACAGTTTTCCCACCAAAAATCATGGCCTTGGCCCATTTTGAGGAATGTTTTGCTCCCTCTTGCTACTGCTCTTCAGAGAATTTAAATCCATCTGATGTTACAATAGAAGTCAAGTAATCTGCACCTTTTCTGAGAACTCTATGAAGTCGTACTATTTTTAATTCAAGTATTGGTGCTGGAATAGGTGTGCGAAATTGGCCATTTTTGGTGTATCGTAGAATCGCTTGTGTCGGACACTCACTCCTTTCGGTCGCACATGTAGTGACGGGACAGGCTGGTTATTATTTCTGCTATTGCAACATATTGTACTAGTACAAGCAGATCATGCATAAATGATGATTCACTTCTCGTCCGCTCATTGCCGTACCTTGTCGCTACTGTACTTGTACTCGTACTCAGCACTCGTACCCGTACAGTACGCGCAACCAATTATCCTTATCCCTGTTATCACATTTGTCCGCAGCAACCTCTGCCCGTCCATAGAACGAACTCTTTTTTTTCTTGTACCACCCACTCCCTTCACTGCCCCCCCCCTCCAAGAGAAAAAAAAAAAAAGATAACTATCCATCTCCTGGATGAACTGTCAATCTTTCATCGCCCGTTTTATTTCATCGTTTCCATCCCACAACCCTTAGGAAAGGAACGCTTGAACCTTGGATCTCACAACTCTTCCATATCCGCAGTCTTCTCCTTTTCCATGCATTACGGCATCCACCTTCTCACGCCCGCGGTTGCCATCGTGGGACTAGTGATCCAGTGCGGGACGAACGCGGCCATAATACCCGACTCGCTGGGCCGCCGAGCCCCCGTTGAACCGAGGAGTGTTCACACTGTTCAGGAGTTCCCGAATCCAGCTGATTCGGCCCCCGAGCCGCCTCGATGGTCCAGCCGAATTCGAGATAGTATTATCGGTCGGTTATTCGGGGACACCAACCGGCACGGAAGGCGGAAGGAGAATCAGAGATACTTGTCCGAGACCGCGAAGCTTGCCTCGCAGTATGCTAGCGATGTGGTGTTGCGCTTCACCCTCAAGACACCCGAGGAGATGAAAGCTCTAGCCGAGGCTTCCAACATCTTGCTTTTGGACGTTTGGTCGACAACCAAGACCCACGCTGATATTAGGATAGCGGAGGCAGATGTATGTCTTGCCTTGCTGCCAATTGCCGAGGGAGCGAATTGCTAATCGCGATTCTTAGATCCCACCTCTACTAGACCTCTTGCCCGCTTCATTACAGCATTCACATGTCCGTTTGATGCACGACTTGAGCCAGACTGCTCGAGATACTTATCCTGGAGCCTCGACCGCTAGCCGTTACTATGGCCAAACACTGGACGGAGTCCAAAGCATCTTCTTCCAAGATTACCAACCGCATGATGTAATTCAGGCGTGGATGAATCTCCTCAGATCACTCTTTCCTAGTCTCGTAGAAATTGTAAGTATTGGGAAGAGCTATGAGGGACGCGATATCCAAGCCATTCGCGTTGGAAATCCGCGGGCGGATGGAATGAAGAGGAAAACCATCATTGTGACTGGAGCAGTTCATGCGAGGGAATGGATTAGTGTTTCGACGGTATCCTATTTGGCATACTCCCTTATCACTGGATACGGAAGGAATAAAGATCGCTTGTCGGATACCCTAGTTGATGAATTTGACTGGTACTTTATCCCGACTCTGAACATCGATGGATATGTGTATACATGGGAGGGCGATAGGCTTTGGAGGAAGAATAGGCAGCCAACCACCTTGGCTTTCTGCAAAGGAATTGACCTGGACAGAGCGTACAACTTTCATTTCGATGGGTCGTCTCAATCGCAGTCGAACCCTTGCAGCGACAGTATGTCTGACCCTGCAGAAATTGTGTAACCCTAATCGGGGATTTGTTCTAACGAGGGCATAGTGTTCCCGGGAGCTTCCCCCTTCGAGGCAACAGAAGCAAAGGCGTTTTCAGATTGGACATACAATATCACCAGGGAGGGGGCCGAGATAGTGGGACTACTTGACTTCCATTCCTACTCACAACAAAGTATGACGACATCGCGGGTTTAGCTCAGGATGCATGCTAACATTTCGCCAGTTCTCTACCCATACTCATACTCCTGCGATAGCATGCCCCCAGACCTCGAGAACCTCGAAGAGCTAGGATTCGGCCTGGCTAAAGCCATTCGATTGGTTTCTGGTGAGCATTATGAAGTGACGTCAGCTTGCGAGGGCACAGGGTTTGCCAAGTACCAGGGCACAACGGGCGGCGGGAGCATGATGGACTTTTTCTACGCCGAGGATCGTATTCCCTACTCGTACCAGATTAAACTGAGGGATACAGGTAGCTACGGCTTTTTGCTTCCCAGGGACCATATCCTCCCCGCTGGCGAGGAGAGCATGAACCTGTTGAAGCATTTCGGACAGTTCATTCTCGATGATAGGTCTCCAGTACAGCGACACGGTGATTTGAAGAAGGCGAAGAAGTGAAATCTTTCCTTGTGTTCTGTTCTGGGCTCTTGGGATTTTTTTTTTTGATTCAAATGAATCGGGAGTGGGTTGGTGGTTTTCTTTAGTGTTTTCGTGGTCACGGTTTGTGACATGTATTCGGGTGGTGTACGGAACCAAACAAACCGCAGGTTGGTCTGTGTGGGTAGGCTGGGTATTCGATTTTTATTCGGTGTTTTGGGGCGGTCATGGTTTGCTTTGCGTGTTCACAAGTTAGGCAGGCCCGCAAAAATTGGCATATATCTGGCATGCCTGGAGTGGGGTGGATGGATGGAATAGGGAGCCTCAAAAAGTGTTCTTCTTGGAGGGGTTGACTTTTTGTATATTCCGGGGAGCTGTTTGTTTCTTTTTGCTGTTTGTCTCCGCCATCTTCTTTCTTCCTCTTTTCGGATATCGCTTTAATGAGCACAAAGTGCTGTAGCTGTAATAATGAGAAAAACAAACAAACCGCTACATTCCAGCCCATCCCATCCCGGCAGCTGGCCATCAAGGCCTCTGATACAGCTCAAACCAAAACCTCACCCCATTCTCCTCCCTAGCCCCCGCGGGCACCGCCTCCCCAACGAATGCGCAAAGCTCCTCGTGCCCCCTCTGCGCCCACCCAGTATTTCCCTCGTCCCTGACATCCACCGGAAAGAATCGGTCACAGCCAAACTCCCCCTCAACACGAGTCAATAGCACATTCCTGGTCCTCTCGTCCTCCATGGCAAGCTTGTATATCTCCGCACCGCCAATTACGAATATCCTGCCGCCGTCGCCGCCCGCAGCAGCAATCGCGTCGGGGAAGGAGGTGACCCAGGTACTCGCGTCATTGAAAGAATCCGGCCGCGAGGAACGGGAGATGACGATGTTGCGGCGTGATGGCAGCGGGCGGAATTTTGGAGGGATGGAGAAGTATGTTTTTCGGCCCATTATTAGGGTGTTTAACACCGGAGGGGATGTGGATGGGGATTGGGATGGGGGGGGACGCTTTGTGACGCGGGAGAAGTAGGAGAGGTCAGTTGGGAGATGCCATGGTAGTGTGCCGGATTTTCCGATCCCTAGGGAGTGGGTTGTTGCGACGATTACCGTTAGATTTAGGTTTTGGAGCGCCATTTTGGGTTTCGGCGGAGGGAGAGAGGTAGCGGTGGTTGTGGTTGTGGTGATTTTTTTTATATCGTCATATTTCAAGTTAAGGTTCCGGTGGCATGTAGCCTCACGATTGGCGAGAGGAAAGCTAGCCTAGCGCCTTACCAGACTCAATGTAGACTAGATGGTTGCTCATATTCTCTTGATGCGCAGTGCGCGAGTATTTGTTTGTTATTCTGGGTTGGACGTCATAGTTGGTTGGCACGCGATAACTACAGTGTGCTCTATGGAATAACGATGATTACTGCAACTCTTTCACAAAGCTGCCCACTAGCATAACTTGACTAAACAATTTGGATGTCATTATCCCTTGGACGGATGAGATTTTCAAACTTGTTGCATGTTTTGTGTAACAGGACTAAACGAGAAGCTAACCAAGAAAGAAAAGGATCATCTATAAAATTTGAACTCATACAACAATGGCCGACTCCAGATGATACTGTATAAAACATTTTTTGCAAAGAAAGTAAAGACAATAAGAACAGTAAATTGAAGAATAGGATACGCGCTTTCCCTTCTTGCCTTCTTGGCGGAGTTGAAATCGACACCGAGCACATTCACGCCTTTTGTCACTTTTCAACAGTGTATGTGACCCATGAGGCCCTGGCTGTGCTCGGGGAAGTTCTTGAACGCCATATAATTTACTGTAAGTTATTTGGTTAGTCTTTCTTTCATACCAGCGTGAGGCCGGTCCTCTTCTTGCCACCCCTCCAGCTGTCTTTTTTGCGTAATGTTGCAAGAGCTGGCCTGTAAGGGTAAGCCGAAAGTCTTTATGTAACAGCTGAGCTGATGAGGTACTATTAGTAGTACTTCCTTCCACCTGCGCTCATGTAGAATGAGAACTTACTCGCATTTTGTAAATAAGGAAAGAGTTGACAATAGTAATATCCAAGAGCCAGAAAAAAATAGAAAGCCAATTTCTCCATGAAGTTCATTGTGTAAAAAAATAGGAACGATATTAATCCACAATATCAACAGCACTGTCATGAACATGGCTTAGCAAGGAAAACGTTTACACATGACTCATGATTATGAGTCATGAGTATGTTATTATGTTTGCACATATGACCACTTTGGTCAAATGACTGTTTATGTTATGATTTGTTATATTTCGTACATAACTCAATTATGAGTCATGGGATGTGCACCTAGCGAGTATGCCTTGTGGGTATGTATGCCTTGCGGGTATGCCTTGCGGGTATGCCTTGCAGGTATGCCTTGCGGGTATGCCTTGTGCATAGGAGTTATGTTTTACACTTGACCTTGCTACGAGGTCATTGGTTTCGCACATGTGACAAATTTGGGTCATATTGTTAAGTGGAGACAACCTGATAGACTTTAGAGTTGTTTAGACCAATCAAGATTTGTTTCTGTAGACGGAGATTGTCTAGAAAGGCTCAACTTCACTTGTTTTGTTTATGACTACTAAGAGCAAAGTAAAATTGTTAAAGTAGGATAGAATCATAAAAAACATATTATATTGTTAAGGTCTCTTCTCCCTTGCTCGATGATGTCTAAAGCTTAGGAGGCACTTCAATATTTATATTCTGCGTCTGGGTGTTTGTGGACTACATCTATTTATTATACAATAAGGTATCTTCCTAGTTATAACTTGCAATGTTGGGTATTCTTCCATGGTGTGAACACCTTGAGACCCTGAAAATCACCACATCCTCATTGGTAATAACAGAGTTAACTGGAAATCATGCCATTCCCAATATTAATTCTCCAATTGTCAGAGTCTTTAGACTTATGGCCTAGTTTTCAAGTCGAACTGAGTTGGCCCCAATTGTCTCTATCATTAATGAAAGGATCAGTTTCATCTGCGGGTTGTATCTACAAAGGGAGTCGTACTCACAACCTTCCTGGATCAGCTGACTTTCAACCTTCATAACTTCTTATCTAACTAATAGATATCTTTCAGAGGGCTTCCTACTAATTCGCAAGAAACTATTCCACTGAGTTGATAGATAATCGCTTGATTGGCAACCTTTGGTTGCTCTGGGTAACTCTTTTTTTTTTTATTTTATTTTTTATAATCTTATTTATTTATCTATATTAATGAAAATAAGGCCGGGAGTCATATCAGCTCTCACCATGCAGACCCGCACCTCCACCCCGCCTTGTTCTCAAGCAGCCAGAAGAAAAACCATGACCCCAAAAAGGCACACGCCAGCAGCCAGGTGCCCATTCCTAAGAGCCCACGACTTGAACGTGGAGGGGTCTTGCCTAGAGCCACCAACACCCAACCAGTCCTCGGTTTAAAAAGCTCCCCTGCAAGTCTCCCACACGGCTATCTACAAATGGTAAAGACAGAAAGCCCAGAAACCCATCCTTCAAAGCAAGGAAAACCCCCATCCCGACAGTACACCCCCCACTGAACAGAGAAAAACCCAAACCAGAGTACCCAAACCAAAGGCCGAAGCCTGTCCCTCGCCTACATCAACCAGATACCAACCCAACCCGTGCCCCTCGCTTGGGACAAACCAATGGCCAGGCCTCGCCCGTGAAGTCGAAATAACGAATAGGTGTACCGTATAGGTGACATAAATGTATGTCTTGGGCAGATAGCCCATGGTCGCAAGTAGGAGAAACCGAAAGGAAAGAGTGCCCACTGTAAGCAGGAGGTAGTGGCAGAACAAGAGCTCCAAGCCGTCCGTCCGGGAGGGCCGAAGGGGCTGCCCAAAGCAGCAAAAGAGGAAGAGGTAGTAGGGTACCAGCCGACAGTAGTAGGGTACCAGCCGATGCGACCAAAGAGAAAAAAGAGAGGAAGGGCCCAAGGCTCCAGTGCTGACCCAATCGAAACCAAACCTGCCGTATTACCGTGTCTCTCATGTAGTCCCTTGTTCTCCGAGAGATAGCGTCACTTAGTAGAAGGGATCCCACTGGCGGCAGGGAGATGGAAGGGCGAAGTGAGGAAGGTAACCAAACTAGAACCGGGCGACTAGGAGGGTATGGTCAAATCTCACCGCGAGACAGACCCCGAAGTTACTAGCCGAGGCGTTCCCCATCGGGGATCGTGGAAGTGGGGAGAAGGACGTCCACTACTGCCAGTGCCATCCGGAAACGAAGAGAGGAAGCCGACCGTGCTAAAGCTAAGTGAGCCTGTATTAGCCAGACAGGACTACTGGGCGAGCCCAGATAACTCCCCCATCAAGCAGACAAGAGACAAGTGAGGCCAAAGCAGGAGGGGATGGAAGAGTTAACTGTGCCCCTAGGCAGGAACCATCGAGGGGGCAGGAGGGAGAGGGGGGGCCCACGATAGTCGACGTGGTGTTGCCAAACTATGTGGAAGGAAAATAGGAGTAACGGAGCGTGGCTCTGGGTGACTCTGTGAAGTTGTGTATGTATCCATCTTAGGTCACCAACTTTCAAGCGCAATATCTCCTGATCCAACCTATAGATTCTTATCCAGTAACTTCTCTCATGTAGAGGAAAACCACTTCTACAGGATAGAATCATAATCTCACAGTCAGAGGTTCTTGGTTGTCATACAGAGAGTCTTGAAGTTGCAAGTGGCATTAGAAGAAAATAACTCAATACTAGAAATAACTTTGATGACAGCTGGAGTTGAACATGTGACCTTCAGTGAAGAGTCACATGACCTTCCAATTGAGCTACGTAACTGAGGTTGATATGTATGATGATGTGCGAGCCCAGTAAGAGGGCTAGAGGGGGTTATTGGAGATCAGAGATTCTGATTCCAGGTGGAATTACTCTCCTTAGTGTGGTTCCTAGGTATCAGATCCTGGTATTCCTAATACATATGACTTGTTTATTGCATTATGATTGGTTTATGAGTTTTTGCACATGACCTTGCTTCGAGGTCATGTCATGAATTTGGCTTGGCATGGAAAAGGTTTTCACATGACTCATGATTATAAGTCATGGGCATGTTATTGTTTCGTGTATATGACTGATTTAGGTCATATGACTTGTTATAATTTGTTATGTTTTGCACATGACTCAATTATGAGTCATGGGACATGTGCCTGGCGAGTATGCCTTGCAAGTGTGCTTTGCGGGTATGCCGTGCGTATATGATTTATGTTTTACATATGACCTCATTATGAGGTCATGGGCTTTGCGCATGTGATCACCTCATGTCATATGACTTGTTTATTATGTTATGATTAGTTTATGAGTTTTTCACATATGACCACTTTAGCCATATGACTAGTTTGTTATGATTTAGTTTTACGCATGTGACCACTTTGGGTCACATGACTTAGGGTGGGAAGAACACTATATAAGGAGGCCAGTACAGCCTAGAAAGATATGTTCTTTACATTTTGTTCTAAGTACTTTTCCTTCTTCTTTCACCCCATGTCACAACGTGAATGTTTGGTATCGATCCAATCAGAGCCCTTGATTTCTATCTCACGATAGGCTTCAAGTTTGTAACTTTGATCATCTTTTAGGGGCATTGTTGTTATATCACCCCCTATGTTTGCTGGAAGATCTTTCTTCCTTTTACTTATTCTTTCAGTTGTTCACTAAAGTCACTTACTTACGGTAGCAATGGCAAAGGGAGCCTCCATCTCCTCTCCCACATCTACTTTATGTTCGTCATTGGTTCTGTCTGGACCTGTTGAGAAGAACTTCACCCAAGAGGACGAAGTCTCTTGCTTTCGGCATCATGTCTCACTCCTTTCTCGACGATGCCATCGCACTGAGAAAGAGATATCTACCTTGTCGGCTGCCCTCACATAGAAATACATGCTTAATTGTGGGTACCTCATGATGTTGGTGGCTAAAGCTCCTATGGTTATCTCCTCTTCGCCTGTTCTCTTGGTTGCATTGGTTACTAGGGTGATCTCGGTTTGGGAGGGTGGATGTAACGTGTTTGCAGGATGCTAATCACGTTATTGGTAATAGATACGATAGTTGGCAGGTGGCCTGCTCTACCAGAGAGGAGGCGAGAGCTGAGAACTAAAGGAGGCTTTGAGGGTGTACTGGGGGACAAAGAAGTAACCGTTCAACCAAGTATATTGAAATACTGTCTGTCGAAGTCTGCCCTTTCTATCGTAGAAACAGGCGGTCTTTAAATACACAAATCTGTTCATGTCTCAACATGAACGAAACTAATCAAAGATATCAATTGATACACTTTGGTAAAACTCTTTAAGTGTCAAAGTGACACTTGAAACAAAACATAAAACAAAACCAAGTATCAAACGATACTTAAAACAAACCAAGTATCAAAGCGATACTTAAAACAAAACATAAAACAAAATCAAGTATCAAACGATACTTAAAACAAACCAAGTATCAAAGCGATACTTAAAACAAAACATAAAACAAAACCAAGTATCAAACGATACTTAAAACAAACCAAGTATCAAAGCGATACTTAAAACAAAACATAAAACAAAACCAATAACCGAGTACCCGTACTGGTTACAGTGGACAAGACCCTGAGAGTTCTCTGGGTCTGGCAGAGGAGCTCCCTCAGGAGAATGTTGCACTGGCAGTTATTCCTGCCTCACCTGCAGCTTCGGTTGTAGGTAGTAGTGTGGATCGACCAGTTGCTGATTCGTTGGGTCTGGTTGAAGCACTTGCTCCTATTGTGGGTAGGGTAGATCCTGATATAGTGACACCAGCTGCTGTGGTATCATCCCCATCGGGGAGGGCAGTTGCCGGAGTCCTCTGTGGTTGAGCCCGTGGCTGGTCAGGGTGACACCTCTGGTAGCATCCTCCATGTAGTGGTAGGCAGTGATGATGGTGGCCCATCTGCTCCTATTGCTAGAGCTGCACCCTGGAGTGGCAAGAGGAAGAGAAACAAGAGGTGCTGGGTCAAGCAAGACTAGACCTCACCTGTACCACTTGTCCCCGACTCAGAAGAGTCGTTGTCATTGCCTGTTTGCTATCGCCAACGGGCTACTGCGGAGTCTACAATGGGTAAGCCCCTTGTGGAGGAAGCTGGTGAGTTTGAGGAGGACTTAAATTCTTGGATGCGTTCGGCCAGAGATTGACCGCTCAGGAACTACATTATCCTGGCTGCTTCCACAGAGGTTTTCAGATTGGACTGCTAGTGTGGTACTCCCTGGATTCTCTATGACCATTCATAGCTCCTCGGCTAGAGAGACCACTTCCTGTAAGTCGGCTTTCCCTTGGGTTGTCATGAATGTGGCTTGGCAAGGAAAAGATTTTCACATGACACATGGTTATGAGTTACAGGTATGTCATTATTTTACACATATGACTCATTCGAGTCATATGATTTGTTATGTGTGGGATTTGTGATGCTTGCGCACATCGCTTAAAGATGAGTTATTGGACATGCACCTGATGAGTATGCCTTGCGAGTATGCCTAGCGAGTGTGCCTTGTGAGTGTGCCTTGCAGGTAGGCTTTGTGCATATGATTTATGTTTCACACATGACCTCGTTATAAGGTCATGGGTTTCACACATGACCTCGTTATAAGGTCATGGGTTTCACGCATATGACTTAGTCGAGTCATATGACTTGTTTATTGTGTTTTGATTGGTTTATGAGTTTTTGCACATGACCTTGCTATGAGGTCATGGGTTTCGAGCATGTGACCACTTTGGTCACACGACTAGTTTGTTATGATTTAGTTTCGTACATGTGACCACTTTGGATCATATGACTAAGGGTGGGAAGAATACTATATAAGGAGGCCGATGCGGCTGATGAGGATAGGTTCTTCACGCTTTGTTCTAAGTACTTTTCCTCGTCCTTGCCATCGCTTCGCCTTGAGCGTTTCATTTGCCCTCATGGTGGGCCTTGATACGTTGGATTCTGGGGGAGATATCTGAGTTCGCTCTGTAGTTCCTGGGGTCTTTGGTGTTGAGGCCTGTTAGGTATTGCGTGGCGGACTACTTGTTTGCTTCTCGTTTCGTTGCTTGATGGTTTCTCATGATGCTGTCACTTCGAGCACTTCATCACAGTCGCATACAAGCCCCTTTCGGTAAAATGTCTACGGCTTCTGTCTATCGTCTACTCGCAGGTTTCGCCTTCGGTTGGGGGAATTGAACATTGCGTTTGGAGGGATCACCCGTGTTGTTCTTTGTGCCAGCTTATGTCTTTTGTTGGGTTTTAACAGAGTCCTTAGTTCTTGTGATACAAAACGCCCTTGGGTTAGACTCATGACCTTTCCAAGTATCAACACGTCGTACCAGCCACATCAATCCAATGGAGAGAGGGCCTCGCCGGCCCCCCCCTCCTCATTCCTATATGTTTCTATGGTCAGAATCCTACGATGTTGTTTATCACCGTTTCCTTGGAAGTTTTGTCCTTGTGGCATATACGGTGGTTCAGCCAGGTATCTCCTCCTCACTACGGTGGGGATGGCTTAGACCCTGAAAAACTTTATCCCCTGGTGTCGCTTTTCCTTGCTACCTGGGGTGGTGTGAGATGGTTGGCTGCCAGACACTCGCATTGTCTGTGCGTTTGGGTGGTTTGGTTGTGGTCTGTGGTTGGCAGCTTTACCTATTGCAAGTGGGGCCTACCTTCTGTTTGTCCACTTCCGTTCATTCGCCCTTCCCCTTCTTGTCCTATCAGTTGGGGATGTCGCTTGTCCATCGTTCATTCCATGCCTATTGCCGGACTTGTGCGGCTGGCTTTGGCTGGCTCTGCTTACCTTTTCCTGACTTGGTTGGACTTTGGTTCAGCTGGGTTGGATGGTGTGGCTGGTGCTGGTGCCTTTGGGTATTAGTGCTGCCTCCTCTGTGGCTCCCAGCTTTAGCTGGTGGGCTCCCCTCAGCTATATGGAGTCGAGGGTTGTGGCTCTGTCAGAGTGGCCAAGACCAGTGGCTGCCTGATGGGGTTAGGTATAGCTGTTCTGTGGCTGTTAGATGGTTGATCTGTCTGAGGGGCTGAGGGGGCTGGATGGGCTCTGTGGTGCCTGGTGTGTGGGGCTTGGGGGGGGCTGTTTGGGGGGGGAGAGGCACCTGTGAGCACCGGTCGGGCATGCGTCAGCTTGGGCGATATCTAATTAAGTGTTTCCAGCCTGATAGGGCTGTTGGGTGAAGCTGCTGAGTACTGCAAAGCTCCTCGATGACCCGGATGGTTAATGGCCACCTGTGCGGATAGTGGGTTGCGACCACCTGGTTGGACTTGTTTGGGTTCTGAGTGCTGGGCTTTATGGGGATTATTTGGTTTCTTTAGTTTGGCAATGGGCATGGCTGGCAGGGGCAAGGCATCATGGGTGGGAGATAGGCCCCACTGGTCGTTTAGGTCTGTCACCACTTCTATGTATTTCTTTTGTTTATGAGTTTGTTTTGGGTAACAGGCAGCGGGTACAGGTCCTCCTCACCATTACGCTCTTCGGAGGCACTTGGCAAAGTGGGTTCATAGGGTCGATCGCCTAGCATGCGGATGCGAGAGGTGGACATGTTGGTCACCTCCTCTCTACCATTGTGTCACCGGTAGTTTATATTTGTTTTGGTTTGTTTGTTTTCTATTGTGGTGGAAGTTTTGCGGGACGGTGTTCAGACCGGGTGGTAGTGATTTTATATTTGTTGGACGAGGAACCTGGTTGGGTCGGTCTTTTGCTCGGCTTTGGCTACGCTTAGTGCAGGTTGGCTTCATACCAGAGGGGCTACAGACTTGGACCGGGGAGGGCGCTGGGTTGTTTGATGGTCTTGTAATTAGTTTCTGTGCGGGCTTGACTCGGGGATGGCAGGTGCGGGGCCGTAGACTTAGTTAGCTTAGGATTAGTGGTATACCGGTTAGCGGTATCCCGGTGCTGGCGGGGGCTTGTCGTATGCCAGTGTTGGCGGTACGAGTTTAAATAAAATTAGATTGAATTCTACGTACTTTTCCACCTTCTTTCATCCTATGTCGTTAGTGAAGGTTCGGTTGCGATCCAAGCAGAGCCCTTGATTTCTATCTCACCCTAGGCTTCAAGTTTTTAACTTTGAACATCTTTCGGGGGCTTTGTTGTTATACCTCCTCCTACGTTTGCTGGATGTCCTTTCTTTCTTCTACTTATACTTATGGTTGTTCACTACAGTTACCTCCTCACGGTTGCAATAGCTAAGTGAGCTTCTGCCCCCTCCGCCACGTGTGCTTTACATTCGGTGGTGGTTCTGTTTCGTACTGTCTAGAAGAACTTTGCCCTACACGCCGAAGTCTCTGGCCTTCGGCATCACATCTCCATACTTTCTCAGCGATTTCATCGTGCTAAGAAAGAGATATCTACCTTGTCGGCTGCCCTGGCCTCTAAATGCGATAGAGTTTGGGGTTTGGTCACGATTCTGGTGGCTGAAGCTTCTACGGTGGTCCCCTCTTCGCTTGTCTCCTTGGTTGCTTTGGTTACTACGGTGGGCTCGGTTGAGGGGGGTGGGCTAGACCTTGAGAGATCTCAGGGTCCAGTGGAGGAGCTCTCTTGGGGGAATGTTACCCCGCCAGTTATCCCAGCCCCTCCTGCAGCTTCAGTTGTGGATAGTGGTGTAGGTGGGTCGGTTCCTGATTCGTCAGGTCCAGTTGAGGTGGTGGCTCCTGGTGTCGGTAGGGTGGATCCTGATGTGGTGGCACCAGTTACGGTTGTATCATCTCCTTCAGGGGGGAAGGTGCCTGAGTCCTCTGTGGCTGAGCCCATGGCTGGTCAGGGTTATGCCTTTAGTGGTGTCTCTCCTGTGGCTGTGAGTGGTGATGAGGATGGCCCATTCACTCCTGTTGCTAGACCTGCGCCCAGGGGTGGGAAGAGGAAGAGAAACAAGAAGCACTAGGTCAAACAAGACCAGACCGCACCTGTGCCACTAGTCTCTGACTTGGAAGGGTCATCGCCTTCGCCGTACGCTACCGCAAACCGGCTACTACAGAGTCCACAGTGGGTTTGCCACCTGCGGAGCGAGCTGAGGAGTTGGAGGAGGAGTTGAATACCTGGGCATGTTCGGTCAAGTACCGATGGCTTGGAGACTATATTGTCCTGGCTACTTCTGTCGTTGTTTTTGGGCTACGCTGCCGGTACGGTGCCCCCCTGATTCTCTATGACTGTTCATACCCCTTTGGCTACGGAGCCCTCATCCTGTAAGTCGGCTTTCCCTTGGGTCTACATGCTTGGGTATTGGGTGTTTCTTTCGTTTGGGAATGGGGATGGATGCTGGGGTGCTCGGCGAGGTGTGCTGGGATTATTGAGTGGGGGTACTCGGGCGGGTTTCTACTGTGGAGGAGGATATCGTCGGGTCACATTTACGTAAAGGTAGTGGATTTTTGTATTTTGTACAGGTAACTTGGCTGGTGGGTAGGCTGGGCTGAGGAGGATTTTTCTTTACCATTGATGCCTTTGTATTTAGTGTTCGTGTTGGGGCATGGCGCGGGCATGTTTGAGGTACGGGGTTGGAGGTTTAGTTAGTTCGTAGTTAGTAGTATCCGGAATGTGACAACCTGGAGGCCCGGCCCTGGAGCTCGTTGTATGCCAGTATCGGTAGTACAAGTTTAAATAAAATTTGATTGAATTCTAAGTACCTTTTCTCATCCTTGCCGTCGCTTCACCCCGAGTGTTTATTCCATACCTATGGTGGGCCTTGATGCCTTGGATTCTGTAGGAGATATCTGAGTTCGCTCAGTAGTTTCTGGAGTCTTTAGTGTTGAGGTCTGTTAGGTGTTGCATGGTGGATTACTTGTTTGCTTCTCGTTTCATTGCCTGATGGTTTCTCAAGATGCTGTCACTTCAAGCTCTTCATCACGGTCGCTTACGAGCCCCTTTCGGTAAAACGTCTTCTGCTTCCTGTCTATAGTCTACTTGCAGGTTTCGCGTTGGATTGGGGGCGATAGAACATTGTGTTTGGGGGGATCACCCGTATCGCTTTTTGGGCTAGCTCAAGTTTGTATTGAGTTTTAATGGAGTCCTTAGTTCTTACGATACAAAATGCCCTTGGGTTAGACTGATGACCTTCCTGAGCTTCAACTTAGCGTACCAGCCGCATCATTCCTCAGGTGGCAGGGCGGTGCCTGCCCAGCCCCTCCTCATTACGCTAAATTTCTATGGTCGGAATCCTACGATGTTGTTTATTGCCGTTCCCTTAGAGTTTTTGTCCTTGTGGCATTTATGGTAATTCAGTCAGGTGTCTCCTCCTCACCTTGGTGGGAATGACTTTGACCCTGAAAAAACCTTGCTCTCTGGTATGGTCCTCTGTTGCTACATGTAGTGGTGTGGGACGATTGGCTGCCAGACACTCGCGTTGTCTGTGCGTTTGGGTGGTTGAGTTGTGGATCGTAGTTGGCGGCTTCACCTATTGCAAGTGGGGCCTACCTTCTGTTTGTCTGCTTCTGTTCGTTCGCCCTTCCCCTTCTTGTCATGTCAGTTGGGGATGCCTCTTGCCCGTCGTTCGGTCTGTGTCTGTTGTCGGACCTGTGAGGCTGGCTTTAGCTGGCTCTACTTACTCTTTCCCGACTCGAGTGGACTTCGGTTTGGCTGAGTTGGATGGTGTGGCTGCTGGTGCCTTTGGGTGTTTGTGCTGCCTCCTTTGTGGCTCCAGACTGTGGCTGGTTCGCCCCTATCGGTTGTGCTATGTTGAGGGTTAGGACTTGTTAGTGTGGCTGAGACCAGTGGTTGCCTGATGGGTCTGGGCATAGGCTATCCTGTGGCTGTCAGATGGTTGATATGTCAGAGGGGCTGGGGGGGCTGGATGGGCTCTGCGGTGTCTTGTATGTAGGGCTTAGGGGGGGCTGACTGGGGGGGAGAGGCACATGTGAGTACCGGTCGGACCTGTATCTGGTTGGGTGAGGTCTAATTAAGTGTTTCCAGTCTGGCTGGAGCTGTTGGATGAAGCTGCTGAGTGCTGCAAAGCTCCCCAGTGGTCTGGCTGGCTGATGGCCACCTGTGCGGATAGTGGGTTGCGACCTCTTGGTTGGACTTTTTTGGATCTTATGTGCTGGGTTTTGTGGGGTTTGTTTGGTTTCTTTAGTTGGGCTACGGGTTTGGCAGGAGGAGGCATGGCACCACGGGTGGGAGATAGGCCCCACTGACCTGTTCGGTCTGTGACTACCTCAATATATTTCCTATGTTTATGTTGTTTTGTTTGGGGGACAGGCAGCAGGTACAGGTCCTCCTCACCGGTAAGCTCTTTGGAGGCAACTGGCAAAGTGGGTTCATAGAGTCGATGGCCTGGCATGCGGGTACGAGAGGTGGACATGTGGATCACCTCCCGGCCATTGTACCGCCTGTTGGTTTAATTAGTTTGTATGTTGGCTTTTTTGTTGTAGTGGGGGTTTCGTGGGACGGTATTTAGACCAGGTGGTAGTGTTTTATATTTGTTAGACATGGAACCTGGTTGGGTCAGTCTTTTGCTCGGCTTAGGCTACCCTTAGTGCTGGTTGGCTTCATACCAGAGGGGATACAGACTTAGACCGGGGCGGGCACTGGGTTAATTGATGGTCTTGTAATTAGTTTCCGTGCGGGCATGACTTGGGGTTGGTAGGTGTGAGACTGTAGACTTAGTTAGCTTAGGATTAGTGGTATAATGGCTAGTGGTATCCCTGTACTGGCAGAGGCTCGTCGTATGCCAGTGTTGGCGGTACAAGTTTAAATAAAATTAGATTGAAGTTTAAGTACTTCTCCTACTTATTACGTTAACGAATCTAAAACACTTTTATGATCTTTATCTTTATTACAATGATATCGTTATGCCAAGGAAAGCCCTTCATACAGAAGAGTTAGAGAAAGCTTACGATAGGCATTCCAGATAGAAGACAAAGGTCTTGTACTATTGGTAACGAAGGCAGAGGACTAGTGCTATTGTAAGACTAAGGAAAGAAACAGAAGAAGAAGAGAAGAATCGTTCCCCATCGCCAAGAACTAACTATCCAAGGAGGGATTGTTACATTACAAAGCGTTACCTAGTGCGACACCAAATAATATAAGACGGCATCTATCAACCCAGACAGAGAAGAAGATATCGATATCGACGATCAAAACCTTAACCTAAGGGGATTCAGCGACACCCTAGATCACGTTTCTGCAGAGCCCTCAAGGGCAGCAAGTCCAATAACCCCAGAGAAAGGATCACTAGTTGATAGCTCTCCTGCAAGAACTCCATGACCCGAGAGAATGTTGGGATCAGCAGTACGTAGGCTACCAGCCACAGACGCTCTGGCACCGGGTACTAGCATACTTGGAATGACTGAAAATCAATTTCAGGCATTTCCAGCAGCAACACGAAATACAGGACAAGGAAATATCCAGCGAACGAAAGCAAAAGAACCCAACACATACAAAGGAGCCGAAGATAAGCTATGAATATTCTTGGCGCAATGCGAAGGGTATTTTGCCATTAAGGGATATGGAGAACACCACGATGAGATGAAGATTCCATATGTGGAATCTCTGCTAAGAGGACTTGCGGGACAATGAATCATGCCCTTCCAGGATAGAAGGAAGTAAAGGGAATGGGTCACATATGAGGAGTTCAAGGCGACACTCTTTGAACAATTCGGAGATCCCAACGCTAAAGAGACAGCAAGATGAATGCTGGAAAAACTCTAACAAGGAAAACAGACCTTTTCAGCATACTGGAATGAATGCCGATTATTGGAATACAAGGCAGAGTTTGATAATACTACTCTCTACATCATCCTCTTGAGAAACTGCAGTGAAAGACTCTGAGAAGCGTGGGGAATTTCTGACATGTGTTATACCACAGCAGAACTATTTGCAAGGTGGGCCATCGATAAGGAAAGCAAGCTAAACATGGTTCGAAACAACTTGGAAAATACTATAGCACACTGGGTGGCCCAATCATCCAGGAACGTGGACGGAGCCTTCAAACCGCAAGCAGCTTGAGGTGAAAGTCGAGCATTACCAGCAGGCGAGCCAATGGAGTTGGACAAATCCAGGGCAGGACCTGCTCTGATCCTGTTTAAGGAAGAATACGCAAGAAGAATGAATGGGAAACTCTGCTTAAGGTGCAGAAAAGCAGGATATCGGATACGAGAATGCAGAAGCCGACCTGACAGTGTATATTAAGACACCAGAGCTGCTGGACATAATCGCTTCCAAACTCAAAAGAGGAGCAACATTCCTGAAATAATCTCAGAAGATATACTGACGGAAAATGATGAGGGTCCCCAGTAAACGGTAGTCAGGGAGACCCAAGATGTGTACCTGGAAAACCCATCAAGTTAGCGAACTACTACACGGCCCTACACATGCAAAGAGGAGAAGAAGCCTGAGATCATGTGATGATCAAGATGAAGATACACAATGAAAAAGACGAAGAAACAATAATATATGCAATGCTCGACTCCGGGGCTACCGAAGATTTTATTGACAAGCAAATCTGCGACAATTACAGTGTTAGGAATACCAGAACCTGATACCTAGAAACCACCCTAAGTAGGGTAACCCCACACGGAATTGGAATCTCTGGTCTCCAACACCCCCCCCGGCTCCCTTACGGGGCCCACGCGTCATCATATATATCAATCTCAGTTGCGTCCTGTGACAATATTACCACAGAATTGAAGGTGTTAGAATAACACCATATAGGTCATCGCCGTCCATCCCACCGGATCCTGTTTACGGGATATATGGGAGGGGACCTTCGGCTAGGTCTGGGAAGTAGAACGGAGTGATTCCGTCAACTACTCAGAGAGTTACTTGGCTCCAAAGACATGATACCTTTGGCACAAGGCGTAAGTAACTGGACAATTTCGCGCAAAGAGATGGTATCAAATGGTACAGGATCTCTACTAGAGACCAATACATTTACATCCACCAAAAGAGTTTAGAACTCCAAAGGATACTACCAAAGAAGCCAACAAACTTCACGGAGTGTTGCAACTGGGTTTCGGAACATGTTGTAATCATGGGGTGATTTTCAATACTACAATGGTTACTGAAATCTACTGCCCAGAGAGCAACCAAGGGTTGCCGACCGTGGGATTAATTACCAATCTGGTGGAATAGCTTCCTGCGAGTTAATAGGAAGTCATCCAGAGAAAATCTATTGGTTGGGTATGGAGTTACAAAGGATCGGAGTCAAACGACCTTCGATGGTTATAATGACGACCACTTTTGCAGATATAGCCGTGGATAAAACTCATCATTTTATCAATGGTGAAGACAATTGGAGCCAACTCAGTTCGACTTAAGAACTAGGCCATAAGTCTAAAGACTCTGCTAATCGGGTGATTACTAATGGGGACAGTACATTTTCTAAGAAGAAATATCATAATTACCGAAGTGGGTATGATGGTTTTCAGGATCCACAGGTGTTTGCACCCTGGAAGAAAACTCGATATTGTGAATTACGATTGAAGAAGTACATAGTTGTATGATAAATAGATGTAGTCCGTGAACACTCAGACGCGGAATATAAATATTGAAGTGCCTCTCAAGCTTTAGACATCATCAAGCAACGGAGAATAGACCTTAATGATATAATATTGTTTTTATGATTTTACCCTACTTTACCTATTTTACATCGCTCCTAGTAGTCATAAATGAAAGGAGTAAAGACCGAGCCTTCCTAGACAATCTCCATCTACAGAAACGAATCTCGATTGGCCTAGACAACTTTAAAGTCTATCAAGTTATCTGCGCCTAACATATGGCCTCCACGCCAAAAAAGCGAAGAAAGCGAGACAAGTCTACCTAGGGGATGGAAAGCCAAGTGCAATGGGTCCTATAACCCATACGGAGATGGTACTTATGGACATTGATAGCCATAGGGAAATGGCACCCTTTCAGATAGCAGTTCTCAAGAACCATGAGATAGTCCTCGGGATACCATGGTTGCAAAAATATAATTCGACAATCGATTGGAACGAGAACTAGATGACCTTTACAAGCAAACTATGTGCGACATGATGTCTCAACAGTTTGCCTGTGGTCTACTTGACATGGGTACGAGAAACTGAAGAAGAAACTTTGTATGTAAAGTTTGCTGAGATGCGGCAAGATAAGAGAGTTCGGATACAAAAACTGGATAAAGAGGGAAAAGTGCCTACCAATGGTTCCAACGGGGCAGCAGGAAACGACCTGTATACCAATGAAGGAATCAAGATACTTGCCAACGAGCAGGCAACGATAGTAACAGGAATAGGCATCGGACTATGAGAAGGCACCTATGGACGGATAGCACCCCACAGTAGTCTAGCTGTCAAACATCAACTCATGATCATGGCATGCGCAATCGACGTCGACTATACAGGTGAAATCAAAGTGGTCCTGGCCAACCTGGCTTCAGAGGACTACGAAGTCCAAAAAGGCTATCGAATCGCACAGTTGATCATCGAAAAAATCAATAAAGAAGATCTGCATGAAGTAGATCAACTAGAAGAAACAATAAGAGGAGACAAGAGATTTGGAAGCATGGACAAAAACCAGCCTGAGACAACCAAAAGAATCGAGATCAAAGAGATCATAGCATAAGCCGTTGGACGGTACTATCGAAGAGGAGATACAAGAGGAATATTCAAATGGATATACGAAGACGAAAAAGCAGTCCTAGCGAAAATCAACATCAGCATGGAGCTAGCAATCCAAGACAAGAAATAGCAAAGCAAAAAGGGATGGAAAGAATTGATTCCAAACGAATATCATCAATTCATGAACCTATTCCAAGAAGAGAAAACAACAGAGCTACCACATCGAAGACCAGGAATCGATCACAAAATTCAGCTGGACAACGCCAAGAAAACAGGAAAAACAAAAGAGATTTCCTATAAAAGGTTATGCCCACTAGGACAAGCGGAGCTCGAAGAACTTAGGAAGTGCATGGAGCAAAACCTAAGGCGAGGATGGATCAGAGACTCCTTCGCATCAGGAAAATCTCCAATACGATTCGTCAAAAGGAAAGATGGAAAAATGAGACTCGGTGTGGACTACAGAGCCCTCAACTTGGTTACCAAGAAAGATCAATATCCACTACCCTTAATTGGAGAGGCACTGGATAGACTACAGTCAGCAAAATACTTCACCAAACTTGACATCAAGGATGTATACCACAATATACATATCAAGGGAGGAGACGAATGGAAGACTACATTTGCCTTGAGATACAGAATGTTTGAATACTTGGTTATGCCTTTCGGGCTAACCAATGTACCGGCTTCATTCCAAAGATAGATCAACAGGCTACTTATTAAATACCTCCACATATGTTGGATTGTATACTTGGATGACGTACTCATCTACTCGGAAAACATGTAACAATACCAGAAGGATATCTGCAATATCATGGCTGCAATAGAAGGATCCGGAATGAAGATCAAACCCACAAAATGCGAATTGCATAAAGAGGAAATTGAATACCTTGGATTTATTATCAATCGAAGCGGGGTTAAGGTGGACTCAGTTAAAATGGGAGCAATATGAGATTGGGCCAAATCAAACAACCAAACTGATGTTCAATGCTCAATGGGATTCTGTAACCTTTATCGAAGGTTCATAGAGGGATTTAGCAGGCTTGCAAAACCACTCTATAACCAAACAAAGAAAGACAAGAAATGGGAATGGGGAGAAATGGAACAGAAAGCATATGATGTAATACGAACACATCTAATATTGGCACCCATACTGGTTCATTTCGACCAAAACCAAAGGACAATGATTGAAACAGATGCCTTAAAGTATGTGTGCTCAGGCATACTATCGCAACAATGCGAAGACGCAAAATAGAGGCCAGTGTCTTACCGATCCAAGACAATGACCCCTGCAGCGGGCAACTACGATGTTGTGAACAAAGAACTATTAGTGATAGTTTAAGCATTAAAGGAATAGAGGAGATACATTCTAAACAATGACTATCCAGTCCGAGTTCTAACCGACCATAAGAATTTGGTCCCGTTTATGACTACGAAAGAACTGAACGACTGCCAAATAAGGTGGATGGAACACCTCAGCAAATACAACTTCAAAATCGAATACCGACCAGGCAAAGAGAGTGGAAAGCGAGATGCTCTCACAAGGATTGCAAGCGACAAACTACAAACAAAAGAAGATTAAAAGATTAAACAAAAAACATGAACACTATTACCAAAAACCTACTTCGAGGCAATCAAGGTTATCCAATTCACATCAACGGAGGAAAGGGAAATTGTGGAAACAAAGGAAAGAGACAAAATAATTCATATAATAAGCGAAGCATTGAAGGAAGGAAAAAAGGAGATGAAAGAAATTGCTCTGGGTTTATGCCAATGGGAGGATGGAAACATGTGGTATGACGGAAAACAATGGATTCCGGAAAAAGAAGAGATAAGGACAGACATTATATGACAACACCACAATATCCGAATGGCAGGATACGGAGGAATGGCTAAAACCATGGAATCTATCACGAGGTCGTTCTATTGGCCAGGACCGCGTGAAGATGTTAAATGATATGTCAAAAACTGCGACATATGCCAAAAGACGAAAATGGCTAAACACGCACCACATGGATTACTGAAATCGAACGAAATTCCCGAACGGCCATGGGAAACAATTATTATGGATTTCATCACGGACCTACCGACATCGGAAAATTGTGATAGCATCCTGGTTGTGGTGGATCGTCTGACCAAAATGAGTCACTTCATTCCAGTCAGAAAAGATATTGATACGAGGGAATTTATACAAATATTCTTCCAAGAAGTCTTCCGACTTCATGGCCTCTCAAAGAATATCATTACCGACTGAGGAATACTATTCACATCAGGACTATGGAAGAAAGTAACTGGAGAAATGGGAATACAAAACAGGCTGAGTACAGCGTTTCACCCGCAAACGGATAGACAAATGGAACTGGTTAACATAATACTCGAATAATATTTACGGGCCTACGTCAATTACCAACAAGATGATTGTTACTAACCGCTATCAATGGCCCAATTCGCAAACAACAATGGAAAGTAAGAAATGATTAGCACGACACCCTTCTTTGTGAATTACAGACAACATCTACAAAGTCAGAACACATATCATACGATTAATGGTATAATACTGGACAAAACAGATATGGGAAAACTACACGAAACCTTACAATAGGAAAAGAGTCAAGTACAACAACGACAAAAAGAACCATATGATAAGCACTGAAGACTGGATTCGAACATACAACTGGTAGCTATAGTATAGCTAATACCACAAAATATCCATACAATGTGAACATCAAAGAAATTGGGCTACAAGAACATAGGACCATTCAGGATACTGGGAAGGGTGGGCAGCCGAGCTTATAAACTCGACCTTCCACCCTTGATGTAAATACACAACACATTCCACAACTCACTCCTCAAATGACAAAATAACAACAAGTTTCACTCACAAATAATTATTCATCCTCCTCCAATCGAACTCGATGGAGAACCAGAATACGAGCTCGACTAAATAGTCGATTCTCGCTTCTTCCATGGTCACCTCCAATATCAAGCCAAGTGGATGGGATATTTACCAAACACGATAAAAATTAGTACTTCACACACAACTTCGAACACACACAAGATGCCATCTCAACCTTCCACCAGTGATACCAGGCAAGCCAGGCCCAGGTAACGATCACGTTCAACCAAGACAAAGGTGAGGGAGAGGCTTCCGTACCATTGCAACAACATGAGAGCTGGGGTGATAGCCTCCGCTAAACCACACTGAGCCGCCCTGAATACTTATTCTTGGGGCCGACTGACGAAGAACTCAGGGAAAGAGAAAAACAAGCACAGTATAATGCCATGTCATGGATGGTATGCTACGACAATTGATGTCCCACACACTACGGGGATAAGAAAGGCTTGGGATAGTTCCCAAGATAATACAAAAAGTTCGGTCCGCACCCATACCATACCCTAAAGTACTGGAAACTGTACTTCAACAACACGCGCAAGAAGCACTAGATGAAGAAAATCTCTGTGGGATACTATCCGCAGAAGAATGGGACAAAGAAAGAGTTGGAAGGAAAAGATACCACGGTATAGCAGAGAGTTAGGGCCTCGAGGATGAGGCCCAGGAAGGGGGCAGCACAAAACTCATCGATAGAAATGGAACAGGACGCCAGGAGCCTACACAGGCAAATCCAAGGACTCTGGGAACAACTTGGTAAGGCCGAAGCCACAATTTCGGTAAACGACAAATTGATCGCAGAGCTACGACAGCTGAATGATGTTCAGAGGCTCACGATCGAGATGGCGAACCTCACTTTGGAAACGGTGAGGGTAAGATGAAGGGAAGAGGACGACAAGTTCAATAGGCTTCAGAGCTCCATGCGCTCGGCAGGACGGGAACTATTGAAGCTTGGGGAAAGAGCCTGATGGGACTCAGGCATAGGCGGAGAGGAGCTAATGCCATGAATGTGGCTTGGCAAGGAAAAGGTTTTCACGTGATACATGGTTATGAGTCACAGGTATGTTATTGTTTTGCGCATATGACCTATTCAGGTTATATGATTTGTTATGTGTGGGATTTGTAATGCTTTTGCACATAGCTCAAATATGAGTCATGGGATGTGTGCCTGACGGGTATGCCTTGCGAGTGTGCCTTGCAGGTAGGCCTTGCGCATATGATTTATGTTTCACATATGACCTCCTTATAAGGTTATGGGTTTCATGCATATGACTTAGTCGAGTCAGATGACTTGTTTATTGTGTTATGATTGGTTTATAAGTTTTTGCACATGACCTCACTATGAGGTCATGGGTTTTGAGCATGTGACCACTTTGGTCACATGACTAGTTTGTTATGATTTAGTTTCGCACATGTTACCACTTTGGGTCACATGACTATGGGCGGGAAGAATACTATATAAGGAGGCCGATGCGGCCGAGGAGGATAGGTTTTTCACACTTTGTTCTAAGTCCTTTTCCTCCTTCCTTCACCCTGTGTCGGTAGTGAAGGTTCGGTGTCGATCCAATCAGAGCCCTTGATTTATATCTCACGATAGGCTTCAAGTATTTAACTTCGAACATCTTTTGAGGACTTCGTTATTATACCTCCTCCTACATTTGCTGGAAGTCTTTTCTTCCTTCTACCTATCCTTTCCGTTGTTTACTACGGTTGCCTCCACAGGGTTGCAATGGCTAAACGAGCTTTCGCCCACTCTGCTATGTCTGCTCTACGTTCATCGCTGGTTCGGTCTCGTGCCATTGAGAAGAACTTTGCCCTAGAGGCTGAAGTCTCTGGCCTTCGGCATCACATCTCTATCCTTTCTCGACGATTTCATCATGCTGGGAACGAGATATCTGGCTTGTTGGCTACCCTTGTAAATGAACGTACTATCAATCGCAGTTATCTCACAATGTTGGCAGCTGAAGTTCCTATGGTTATCCCCTCTTCGCCTGTCCCCTCAGTCACTTCGGATATTACGGTGGTCTCGGTTGGTGGGGGGTGGGCTAAACTCTGAGAATTTTCAGGGTCCAGCAGAGGAGTTCCCTCCAGGAAATATTGTACCGCCTGTTATCCCAGCCCCTCCTGCAACTACGGTTGTGGTTGGTGGTATGGGTGGACCAGTTCCTGATTTGTTGGGGCTGGTTGAGGTGCTTGCTCCTGGTTTGGGTGGGGAGGATCCTGGTGTGGTAACACCAGCCACTGTGGTATCTCCCCCTTCAGGAGAGCAGGTGCCTGAGTCCTCTGTGGCTGAGCCTGTGGCTAATCAGGGTAATGCCTCTAGTGGCATCCCTCCTGTGGTGGTTGGTGGTGATGAGGGTGGCCCGTTCACTCCTGCTACTAGACCTGCACCTAGGGGTGGGAAGAGGAAGAAAAACATGCAGTGGCGGGTCAAACAAGACCAGACCTCACTTGTGCCACTTGTCTCCGACTTGGAAGAGTTATCACCTTTGCTGGTTCGCAACCACAAGCTGGCTGCTACAGAGTCCGCGGTGGGTTCGCCGCCTGCGGTACGAACTGAGGAGTTAGAGAAGGAGTTGAATACCTGGGCTTGTTCGGTCAAGCGCCGGCGGCTTGGGGACTATCTCATTCTGGCTGCTTCTGTCAAGGTTTTTGGGCTGCACTGCCAGTGCGGTGCCCCCCTGATTCTCTTCAATGGTTCATACCCCCTTGGCTAGGAAGTCTTTTGTCCTGTAAGTCAGCTTTCCCTCGGGTCTATGTGCTTGGGAGTTGGGTGTTTCTTTTGTTTGGGAAAGTGGACGGGTGCCGGGGCGGTTGGCGGAGTGTCCCACGATCATTGAGCAGGGGCGCCTTGGTGTGTTTCTACTGTGGAGGAGGTTTTTTTGGGGTCACATTCAGGTAGTGGTAGTGCAACCTTTTTATTTTGTACGAGTAACTTGGCTGGCGGATAGGTTGGGCTGAGGAGGTTTTTTCTTTATAGTTGATGGCTTTGTATTTAGTGTTCGTGTTGAGGCATGGCGCGGGCATGTTTGAAGTACAGGGTTGTAGGTTTAGTTAGTTCGTAGTTAGTGGTATTGGGGATATGACAACGTGGGGGCCTGGCCCTGGGGTTGGTCGTATGCCCGTGTTGGCGGTAAGAGTTTAAATAAAATTAGATTGAAGTTTAAGTACTTCTCCTACTTATTACTTTAACAAATCTAAAACACTTTTACGATCTTTATCTTTATTACAATGATATCATTACACCAAGGAAAGCCCTTCATGCAGAACAGTTAGAGAAAGCTTACAATAGGCATTCTCGATAGAAGACAAAGGTCTTGCACTATCGGTAACTTAGGTAGCGACCTAGTACTATTGTAAGACTAAGGAAAGAAACAGAAGAAGAAGAGAAGTATCGTGCCCTGTCACCAAGAACTAACTATCCGAGGAGGGATTGTTACATGGGTCCATGCGCTGGGGCTTTGGGTGTTTCTTTTATTTAGGAATAGGGGCAGGTGCTGAGAGGGTCAGTGGGGTGTCCTGAGATCATTGAGTGGGCGCACTCGGGTGGGTTTCTACTGTGGAGAGAGTTATTATAAGGTCTCATTTAGGTGGCTGTATTGGATTTTGTGTATTTTGTATGGGTAATTTGGCTTGTAGATAGGCTGGGCTGAGGAGGATTTTCTTTACCGTTGATGATTTTAGATTTAGTGTTTGTGACTAGGACATGGCACAAGCATGTTTGAGGTATGGAGTGAGAGGTTTAGTTAGTTCATAGTTAGTGGTATTCGAGATGTGCCAATCTGGGGGCTGGGCCCTAGGGCTCGTCATATACCAGTGTTGGCAGTATGAGTATAAATAAAATTACGTTGAATTCTAAGTACGTTTCCTACTTATTACTTTAAACGAATATAAAATACTAGTACGCTCTTTATCATTATTACGACCTTTTACTATTGCGACATAAAAACTGTTCACGTAGAAGAGTTAGAGAAAGCTCACAATAGGTGTTCTCAATAGAAGATAAAGGTCTTGTACTATCAGTAATTCAGGCAGAGGCCTATTGCTATCTGAAGATTGAGAGGAAGAAGAGAAGAAAAGAAGTATCATTCCCTGTTGCCAAGAACTAACTATTCGAAGGGGGATTATTACATTACAAAGCGTTACCTAGAGTGACGCCAAATGATACAAGACGACTTCCTTCAACTCAGACTGGGAAGGTGATATCGATATCAAGGATCAAAGCCTTAATATAGAGGGATTCAGTGACACCCTAGAATTCCTTTCAGCAGAGCCCTCGAGGGCAGGAAGTCCAGTAATACTGGAGAACAGATGACTAGTCGATAGCTCTCTCGCAGGAACCCCACATCTCGAAAGAATATCAGGAGCAGCAGTATCGATGCCATTGGCTCCAGCTGCTCCAGCACCAATTACCCATGTTCTTGGAATAACTGAAAACCAGTTTCAGACATTTCTTGCAGTAACACAAAATACAACAGAACAAGGAAATATCCAATGGCTGAAAGGAAAAGAACCCAACACTTATGAAAGAGCCGAAGATAAACTATGAATATTCTTAGCACAATGTGAAGGATACTTCACCGTCAAGAGATATGGAGAACACAACAATGAGATCAAGATTCCCTTTATAGAATCTATATTGAGAGGACGGGCTGGACAATGGATTATGCCTTTCCATGCTGGAAGGAAACAAAAAAAATGGGTCCCATATGCAGAATTCAAGGCAACCCTCTTTAAATAGTTCAGTGATCCCAACACCAAGAAGCCAGTAAGATGGAAGTTAGAAAAACTCCAACAAGGGAAACAGACATTTTCGGCATACAGGAACGAATGTCGACTACCTTAATATGAGGCAGAATTCGATGATACCATGCTCTACATTATACTGCTAAGAAATTGTAGTGGAAGGCTACGAGCAGTGTGGGGAATTTCCGATCAGCATTTCACAACCTTGGAGCGATTTGGAAAATGGGCCATCGATAAGGAAAGCAAACTGAACATCGTTTAAAACAACTTGGAAAATACTATAACGTACAGGATAGTCGAGTTACCTAGAAATGTAAATAGAACTTTCAAACTACAAGTAACTCGAAGTGAGAGCAGAGCATTACCACCAGGCAAACCCATGGAATTGGACAAATCTAGGGCAGGACTAGCTCTTAACCTATCCAAGGAAGAATATGCTAGGAGGATTAATGGGAAACTCAGCTTAAGGTGTAGGAAAGCAAAACATCGGATAAGAGAATACTGAAGCCAACCTGACAATTGATACCAAGAGAAAAAAGTAGCGGGAAACAATCGCTTCCAATTCCAGAAGAAGAGCAACATGTGTGAGATGGTTGCTGAGTACCTATTGGTGGAAAAGGATGAGGGTCCCCAGTAAATGGTGGTTCAAGGGACCTAAGATCCTGATCTGGAAAACCCATCAAGTTAGTGAATTACTACAAGGCACTACACATACAATAAGGAGAAGGAGATGGTGATCATATGATGATCAAAATGAAGATATACAATGAAAAGCAAGAAGAAACAACAATATATGCAATGCTCAACTCATGGGCTACCGAAGACTTTATCAACAAGGAAATCTGCGACAAATATGGTCTCCATATCAAGAGCGAAAAGAAAGCGAGACAAGTCTACTTAGTGGCTGGGAAGCCAGGTGCAATGGGTCCTATTACGCATACAGCGGAGGTACTTATGGACATTGACAGTTATATGGAAAAGGAAACCTTCCAGGTAGTAGATCTCAAGAACGATGAGATAGTCTTAAGTGAGCCATAGTTATGAAGACACAATCCAACAATCGATTGGAATGAGAAGAAGATAAGCATTGCCAGTGAAAAATGTGTGACACGCTATCTTAACAGTTTGCCTGTGATCTACTTAACACCAATACTGGAAGTGGAACAAGAAACTCTGCATGCAAAGATCACTGAGATGCAGCATGATAAGAGAGTCCGGATACAAAGACAGAACCAAGGGGCAAAAATGCCTACCAAGGGTTCAAAGAAGGCAGCAGGACATGTTAGGAATACCGAGATCTGATACCCAGGGTAACCCTAAGTAGGGTAACCTCACCCGGAATCGGAATCTCTGGTCTCCAACACCCCCCCTCAGGCCCTACTATGGGGCCTGCATGTCATCATACATATCAATCTCAATTGCGTCCTGTGAATATAATACCACAGAATTGAAGGTGTCAGAATAAGACTATGTACGTCGCCGCTGTCTGTCTGACTGGATCCTGTTAGCAGGATATATGGGAAAGAATCTTTGGCTAGGTCTGAGAAGTAGAATAGAGTATATCTGTCAACTACTCAGAATGTTACTAGGCTTCAAAGATGTGATAGCTTAGACATAGGCCGTAGGTAACGGGACGTTTCCGTACAAAGAAATGGTATTGAATGGTAAAGAATCTCAGCAAGAGACCAACACATTCACACCCACTCTACAATATTTAGAAGAGTCTAGAACTCCGAGAAATACTACTATAGAAGTTATTAGACTTTATGGAGTGTTGCCACTAGGTTTCGGAACACATTGTAGTTATGAAGACAACTTCCCATACTATAACTGTAATTGAAATCCTGTTACCCAAAGCAACCAAGGGTTGCTGACCGAGGGAATAATTGTCAATCTGGTAGAATAGCTTTCTGCGAATTAGTAGGAAGCCTTCCGGAAGATATTTATCGGTTAGGTAAGGAGTTATGGAGGTTTAAAGTTAGGCGACTAAAAAAAAGTTGCGATTACAACTACCTTTGCAGATACAACCCGCAGATGAAACTGATTATTTCATCAATAACAAAGACAATTGGAGTCAACTCACTTCAACTTGAGAACTAGGCCACAAGTCTAAAGACTCTAAAGATCGGATAACTACTATTGGGAACAATATAGTTCTGAGTTAGTTATATCATAATTAGCGAAGAGAGTGTAGTGATTTTCAGGGTCTCCAGGTGTTCGCACCTTTCAAGAATACCCAACGTTGCGAGTTATAATCAGAAAGGTATATAGTGGCATGATAAATAGATGTAGTCCACGAATACTCAGACACGGAATATAAATATCGAAGTGCCTCTCAAGCTTTAGACATTATCAAGCAACAGAGAAGAGACCTTAACAATATAATATTGTTTTAACAATTCTATTTTACTTTACTGAATTTACTCCGCTCCTAGTAGTCATAAACAAAAAGAGTGAGCCTGAGCCTTCCTAGAAAATCTCCGTCTACAGAAACAAATTTCAATTGGCTTAGACAACTCTGAAGTCTATTAGATTGTCTCCACCTACCAGTATATTGTTAGATCTCCTTGTTACCAAGGCTCTTTGCTCTAATCGGTTACTACTTTGCATTTTTTTGTAAGTGCATAGGTTTGATTCACACTATCAGTGAAGTCATTGATATTATGGTCGGCCTAGATACCCATGAAGAACTATCCTGAATCAATTCAATCTTCGAACCACTGACTAAGATACACTTGCCGTCAATCGGCCAAGTGATATCTAGTCAATTCGAGCTTTCAAAGATACAAATTCTGGTACATGAAGCTGCTTCGTAGTGTACCGACCCAGACCTAGTTCCCACAGAGGAACAATTTCAGAAACTATACAAAACCTAGTATGGACCAGAATTCGTTTGGAAGCCTTTCCTTGACTGGAATACCAATGATGAAGACTCCATTAGTACTAGATTCTCTGCAACTATACCTCTAGCTTGGAGACTCGGGAATCATCTGAACTCTCTCTACGGCTCTCTACCTACCACTCGACGTGGCCAGGATACCAAGTGTTCCACTACATATTCTACTCTAACGGAAACGTCCAAAAATGTAGTCCATCTAGCTTGCGTACAAGAAAGAGAAGCTTGTAAATGAGCAAAGGAGATGTCACAACCTCCTAAGAAGATCACCCCAGAGGACCCAATGGATACCTCTAGAGATCACCACTTCATGACTCTAAGTTGTTCATCCTCTCTCCTGCTGGCTCTCCAAAAACCATTTGGAGGACTAGTTGGTAAAGTCTTTATTGCCCCACCATCCTCTAGGGCCCCCTCTCCCATTTCAGGACCCTCCACACCACGTCCAAACACACATGCAGCAGACCTAGCAAAACTTACTGCTAGAGTTCGAATTGTCATAGCTCAAATACAGCAGGATACTTCAACAAGTATCGATACTGTCAACGTTGCCTTTGAAACTCTGTCAGTCGACTCACAAGCCAATGCGCGAGGGCTGGCAGAGGTACAGCAACTATTTCTGGAAGGACAAGATATACATGACAATAACATAACTGTTATCTTATATCAGTGTACAGAGGTAGAGGCAAACTTCCCAGAAATCCAAGAAAGGATTAAGCGGGAAATAGCTGCAAAATTGGTAACAGAAGATGCATGACAAGAGCATTACGAGAGGTAATAACCCAACTGCAGCAAGAAGCTCTTGAACGAGATCTTACTCTGGAATGAGCTTTCCAGGAGTTCAGGGCACAACAAACTTAACAGAATCAAGCTATTTGAAACTTGATATCTAACCTGTCCTCCGGACAAGAAAGAGAGGCAGACCACTATGGTGACTTTACCTGCACCATTTAAAGGGATCAAGCACATATATCCGATACCTTATCCCTAGTGCTTGAAAAGCTTAAGGCACTAGATAGTGGACAACTAAGTGGTCAGCATAGTAGGTTGGAGTCAGTCTCTGAAGAATGGGAAAATGCTGCAGAAAGGAAGGAACCCGAGGAAATCCCTGTGTGAGATAAAGGGAAGTAGAGAGAAGGAGAAACCCCAACTCCTATAATACTGGGCGGTGACCTGGATGATGGAAGTAATGATAGGGATAATGATGGAAATAGAGGACGACGTGAAGGAGGACCATCCAGATTCAAAAGGGGATTAACCCCAGAATAATGTGGAACAGCCAATATGCTGGCAGAAGTACTGGCCTAAACTGTGAAATGACCAGCAGACCCACCCCCATTTGTCGAAGCAAAGACCAGTCAATGCATCTACTATTGGTTAACTCAATATGTGGATTATTTCGAAAGAAATCCCATGATCAGAGATGATGATCATGAACATGTCATCTATGCCTTGGGGAAAGCAAAAGAGGATCAGGTCCACCCGATAGCAATATAGTATCTGCGTGCAATGGATGGCCTCCTAGGAGAGGAATAAGATATTGAACGGAGTTTATGGACTTGCTTTGAATACGAATTCACCAGTCAGTACGCCCCCCTGGAAGAGGGATGTAAAGCCAAATGGGACCTGGAATTAGTCGAATATAAAAATGACATTCAGACGTCTATGGGAAAAATGTATAACCTGAATCTCCATACCTGACAAACAGGACCAGCCTGGCGTATGGCATGCGATAGAAAGTTGCCCTTTAAAATTAAATGGCCCCTTTCTGTGAACAAATACGATACCGATAGAGAATGGGAAAGGGCAGTCTGAGAAGCAGGAAGGGATGAGGAGGAACAGCAAGAATGAGACCACCTAGACTGGGATAAGTCAAAACCTGTAAAATCATTGTCAGACAAAAAGCCTGTAGACAAGAATCAACTAAAGGTAAAAAGAGAAATATCCTTTATAAATGGAGGTGATCCATCCAAAAAAAGGAAACGGGAACCGGAATCTGTGAGACTGGCAAAGAGATCAAATGGGACTATGAAGTTGACACATACCAACTTCAAAACAGCCAAGGAAGAAATCTCCCAGTCAATGATTGATGAAAGAGAGCAGGAAGGCAGTTGCACTCATCAAGGAAGGAAAAACCACCAGTACAAAACCTGCTGGGGACAAATTAAAGTGTCTAGAACATGGGTAGACGACCGCCCATTCAAAATACAAGGGCCTAGAATGGCGACTACAGTGCGCCATCCCAGAAAAGTCTCTACTGTCCAAGTTCCAAGAAGTAGGAAGCTCTGGGAACTAGGCTAAGACGAAGAAATGACCTAGGTCATTTCATTGGTACCAACAATGATGGTGCTCGGGTAGTCTAGAAGAGACGTACTCTCTAGGAGTTGAAATCAATGGCAAAATATGAGACACCGATGTGAAGGAATCAACCTTGCAATTATGACTTGAGTGGGAGTACACGTGTCCTTCTTTCGGTAAGGTCAAGGGGATCAATAAAGAGTAATGTATGCATTGGCGGTACCTCTATACTTCCAAAGGTAGTATTGTAAGCTTGTTCCTAATGACCTGGCACATGTCCACTAGGGTAGTCAGGCACGTGCTCTGGAAACTGAAAGGTCTTCAATAAAGACCAAAACCTAAACAGGAAACAGACAGCACCAAGGGTACTGGAGGGAGAGACAGTAGCACCAAGATAAAGAATCTAGAGGAAAAGGCGAAGTGCCTCTTCAGTCTATATGAGAAATAGGTACAAGAGCTCTAGACTTTACCTTTATTTACTGCTTCTTAGATGTCACGCGAGTACCGAAAGGAACCTGATAAAGTGAGGACACTGTGTACGGTTAAGCGAGAGTGAAGAATAAGCCCGGGAAGGTTATTAAAAAGACAGCTGACCAGCCCTATGTACCCAGCTCTTGTTTCCATGATATCTGGATGATGGCGGAGACCGCCTAGATTGGTTCTACAGGTAGAAAAAGTGGAAGGTATTGGAACCCCTCTGCAAGGGGTAAAGACCGCTAGTAGTGGGCCGACCAATATACTAAAAAGAAACAAGTTTGTCTGAGAAGACCTAAGTGGTTGAAACTGCACAGGTACGGTAACAAATATCCTAGTTGTTATCAAGACCTCAGATATGTCAAAATGACAAAATGACAATTTAACGCCTTACCCAAAGAAACATGCTTTTAGCGCACCAAAACCTAGAAGATATAAGTGTCCTGAGGGATATGCTTACATCCACATTATAAATCCAAACCGTCAATGCTACAAAATACGAGTATTATTAGATTTAGGATCTAATGTGTTCCTAATCAACAAAGAACTGGTAAAGGAAATAAAAATTCCGTTCACAGGGAGACCGAATCTAGTCAATATTCAAGGCTTTAAAGGAGTGCCAGCTCCATCAGGAGGAAAATTTTACATGTGTCCTATTTGGCGTGAAATAGGACATAACAAACACATATTCGAAGTTGCGTGCAAAATCGCAGTAGTAGGAGATTACGGGATGATAATTCCCTTTGGGTGGTGGCATTTGGAATACTCTTTATCCAACATCGGAGAATATACAATGAGAATTTAGAAATCCTAAATGCAAATCTTGTGTGGAAGAGGAAGACGAGGGAATCACAGATATGTTTGAATATGATGAAACAGTTGCTTGGGATGAAAATGCAATCTAAGTAGGAAGAATTGGAACCATAAAAGATCCTAATGAGATCAACTTTGATTCTCTCCCAAGGCACTACATGAAGTTCAAGAAACTATTTCTCCCACAAACAGCGGCAAAGCTAGTGCCTAGGAGAACCTTCAATCATGAAATTAAATTAGTTGAATGAGCAAAATTCTCTTGAAGACCCATTTATCCTCTGTCTGACAAACAACGTAAGTTGTTACGGGAATACCTTGATGATATATTATGAGAAGGAAAGATTACAACAAGTCAATCACCTTTTAGTGCTCTAATCCTCTTTACACCAAAGGCAGACAGAAGACTATGACTAGTAGTAGACTATCGAAAT